>NW_027140588.1:300000-580000 GCF_036365525.1 Heterodontus francisci | reverse complement strand
TGTGTGTGTTTCCATATATATAAGTCTCAGTGTCTGGGCTGTGGTGTGTGTGTGTGTGTGTGTGTGTGTGTGTGTGTGTGCATATATATAAGTCTCAGTGTCTGGGCTGTGGTGTGTGTGTGTGTATGTGTGTGTGTCCATATATATAGGTCTCAGTGTCTGGGCTGTGGTGTGTGTGTGTGTGTGTGTGTGTGTTTCCATATATATAAGTCTCAGAGTCTGGGCTGTGGTGTGTGTGTGTGTGTGTGTGTGTGTGCATATATATAAGTCTCAGTGTCTGGGCTGTGGTGTGTGTGTGTGTGCATATATATAAGTCTCAGGTTCTGGGCTTTGTGTGTGTGTGTGTGTGCATATATATAAGTCTCACGGTCTGGGCTGTGGTGTATGTGTGTGTGTTTCTGTGTGTGTGTATATATGTATGTCTCAGGGTCTGGACTGCGGTGTGTGTGTGTGTGTTTCTGTGTGTCTGTGTGTGTGTGTGTGTGTGTGCATATATATAAGTCTCAGTGTCTGGGCTGTGGTGTGCGTGTGTGTGTGTGTGTGTGTGTGTGTCCATATATATAAGTCTCATTGTCTGGGCAGTGGTGTGTGTGTGTGTGTGTGTGTGTGTGTGCATATATATAAGTCTCAGTGTCTGGGCTGTGGTGTGTGTGTGTGTGTATGTGTGTGTGTCCATATATATAAGTCTCAGTGTCTGGGCTGTGGTGTGTGTGTGTGTGTGTGTGTGTGTCCATATATATAAGTCTCAGAGTCTGGGCTGTGGTGTGTGTGTGGGTGTGTGTGTGTGTGCATATATATAAGTCTCAGTGTCTGGGCTGTGGTGTGTGTGTGTGTGTGTGTGTGTGTGTGTGCATATATATAAGTCTCAGTGTCTGGGCTGTGGTGTGTGTGTGTGTGCATATATATAAGTCTCAGGTTCTGGGCTTTGTTTGTGTGTGTGTGTGCATATATATAAGTCTCACGGTCTGGGCTGTGGTGTATGTGTGTGTGTTTCTGTGTGTGTGTATATATGTATGTCTCAGGGTCTGGACTGCGGTGTGTGTGTGTGTGTTTCTGTGTGTGTGTATATATGTATGTCTCAGGGTCTGGACTGCGGTGTGTGTGTGTGTGTGTGTGTGTGTGTGTGTGTGTTTCTGTGTGTCTGTGTGTGTGTGTGTGTGTGCATTTATTTCAGTCTCAGGGTCTGGGCTGTGGTGTGTCCATGGAGACTGACATTAATTACAGTCTCTGCTTCTCTCTCCACAGGTGCTGCCAGACCTGCCGAGTATTTCCAGCATTTCTTGTTTTTACTTCAGATTTCCAGCTTCTGCAGTATTTTGCTTTTATTATAACAATTACCCTTTGTTTCCTGCCACTGAGCCCATTTTGTATTTTTGGGTGAACAAGTTTCTCCTCAACTCCCCGCTAATCCTTCTACCAAGCACTTTAAGTCACTGCGCCCTAGTCACTGATCTCTCTGCTCAGATGAATAGACTCTTCACCTCCACTCTATCCAGGCCCCACAAAATTATGTCCATTTCAATCGGATCTCCCTTCAGCCTTCACTGTTCCAAGTATAATAGCCCCAGCCTATCTCATCTTTCTTCAGAGCTGCATTTTTCCAGTCCTTGTAAATCTCCTCAGTAGCCTCTCTCATGCAATTACATCCTTTGTGTAATGAGGTGACCAGAACTACACACAGTACTCAGGTTGTGGCCTAACCAATGATTTATACAGTACTAGTTTAACCTCCCTGCTCTTGTATTCTATACCTCAGCTAATAAGGGAAAGGATTCCATATGCCTTCTTAACCACCTTATCGACCTGAACTGCTACCTGCAGGGATCAGTGGACATTGACTCCAAGGTCCCTCACTTGCTCTACAGTTCTCAGTATTTTCCGATTGATCGTCTATCCCTTTGCCTTGTCTGACCTCCTCAATTACATCGTCTCATACTTAACCAGGTTGAATTCCATTTGACACTTTTCTGCCATCAATATTTTCGAGCAGCCTACAGCTATCCTCCTCGCTATCTACCGCACGGCCAATCTGTGTACCATCTGCAAACATCTTGATCATGCCCCCTACATTTACGTTCAAATCGTTAATATACACCACAAAAAGCAGGGGACCCAGTACTGAGCCCTGTGGAACGCCACTGGAAACAGACCTCAAGTCAGTAAATCACCCGTCAACAAACAGCCTTTGTTTCCTGTCACTGAGCCAATTTTGTATCCAGCTTGCTGCAGTTCCCTGGATTCCATGGGATTTTATTTGTTTTACCTAGTATGCCACATGGGACCTTGTCAAAAGCCTTGCCAAAATCCATGTAGACCATATCATCAGCACTACCCTCATCTATCATCCTTACTACGTTGTCGAAAAATTCAATCAAGTTGTTCAAACAATATCTTCCCTGATCAAATCCATGCTGACTGTCCTTGATTGACCTGAGCCTTTCTAAGTGACAGCTTATCCTGTCTCACAGAATAGATTCCAATAATTTTCCCACTACTGAGTTTACACTGACTGGCCTGCAATTATTTGGTCTATCCGTTGCTCCCTTTTTAAAGAGGTACAATGTTAACAGTTCACCAATCCTCTGGCACTACACCTGTATCCAGTGAGGATTGGAAAATGATGGTCAGACCCTCTGCTATTTCCTCTCTCACTTCATTTGACAGCCTGGAATACATTTCACCTGGCCCTGGTGTTTTATCAACTTTCAAGGATGCTAATCCCATTAATACTTCCTCTCTCCCTATGTATATCAGATCCAATAATTCACTCTCCTCCTCCTTAACCACAATATCTGCATCGTTCCCCTCTTTTGTTAAGACAGATACAAAGTATTCATTAAGAACCATACCAACATCTTCCTCCCCTACTCGTGTATATCCATTTATGTATATAGACTTTCAAAAGGCCTGTGATCAAATGACATTTCATAGACTTGTCATGACATGGATTAATGTGACAGTGATAGTGTGGATATTTCATAGACTTGTTATGACATGGATTAATGTGACAGTGATAGTGTGGATATGACACTGACTGAGGGACAGAAAGCAGAGAGAAGTGGTGAACAGTGATTGTTCAGACTGGAGGTGGAGGGGAGTATACAGTACTGTTTCTCAGGGTTCGATTCACTCAGCGTGATATCAAGAAACGATTGAAGGCACTTGATACTGCAAAGGCTATGGGCCCTGACAATATTCCGGAAATAGTACTGAATACCTGTGCTCCAGAACTTCTGTTCCCCCATCAAACTGTTCCAGTACAGCTACAACATTGGCCTCTATCCTGCAATGTGGAAAATTGCCCAGGTATGTCCTGCATACAAAAAGCAGGACAAGTCCAACCCGGCCAATTACCGCCCCATCAGCCTCCTCTCAATCATCAGTAAGGTGATGGAAGGTGTCAACGACAATGCTACCAAACTGCACTTGCTTAGCAATAACCTGCTCAGTGACGCTCAGTTTGGTTTCCGCCAGGGTCGCACAGCTCCTGACCTCATGACAGTCTTGGTGCAAACATGGACAAAGGAGCTGAATTCAATAGGTGAGGTGAGAGTGACTGCCCTTGACACCAAGGCAGCATTTGACTGAGTATGGCATCAAGGAGCCCGAGCAAAAATGGAGTCAGTGGGAATCAGGGGGAAAACTCTCTGCTAGTTGGAGTCATACCTAGCACAAAGGAAGATGGTTGTGGTTGTTGCAGGTCAATCAGCTCAGCTCCAGGACATCACTGCAGGAGTTCCTCAGTGTTGTGTCCCAGGCCCAACCATCTTCAGCTGCTTCATCAATGACCTTCCTTTAATGATAAGGTCAGATGTGGGGATGTTCGCTGATGATTGCACAATTTTCAGCACCATTTGTGACTCCTCAAATATTGAAGCAGTCCGTGTAGAAATGCAGCAAGACTTGGATAATGTCAAGGCTTGGGCTGATAATTGGCAAGTATCGTTCACTCTGCACAAGCGCCAGGCAATGACGGTCTCCGACAAGAGATAATCTAATCATCCCCCTTGACATTCAATGATATTACCATAGCTGAATCCCCCACAATCGCATCTTAGGGTCTACCATTGACCAGAAACTGAACAGGAGTAGCCATATAAATACCATGGCTAAAAGAGCAGGTCATCGGCGAGGAATCCTGAGGCGAGTAACTCACCTCCTGACTCACCAAAGCCAGTCAACCATCTACAAGGCACAAGTCAGGAGTGTGATGGAATATTCTCTGCTTGCCTGGATGGGTGCAGCTCCAAAAACACTCAAGAGGCTCGGCACCATCCAGGACAAAGCAGCACTTGATTGGCACCCCATCCACAACATTCACTATCTTCACCACCAACGCAAAGAGGCAGCAGTGTGTACCATCTACAAGATGCACTGCAGCAACGCACCAAGTCTACTTAGACAGCATCTTCCGAACACACAACCTCTGTCACATAGAAGGACAAGGGCAGCAGATGTATGGAAACACCAGCACCTGCAAGTTCCCCTCGAAGACAGACATCATCCTGACTTGGAACTATATCACTGTTCCTTCACTGTCACTGGGTCAAAATACTGGAACTCCTTCCTAACAGAACTGTGGGTGTACCTACCCCACGTGGACTGCAGTGGTTCATGAAGGCAGCTCACCACCACCTTCTCAAGGGCAATTAGGGATGGACAATAAATGCTGGCTTATCCAGCGATGTCCACATCCCATGAATGAATAAAAAAAGATGCCAGAGAACTGGAGGGCTGTAAATGTTACACCCTGTTTAAAAAAGGAGAGGTTGGATAAGCCCTGTAACTATCAGTCCAATGCTGATTCTTGGAAAATTGTTGAGGCCATAACCCAGCACAAAAATATTTCTTGCTTGTAAAATCATGTCTTAATAAATGGCGAGTAGCACGGATAGCTTCATGGAAAATCATTTCTGATAATCTTGATAGTTTGTTGACGTAATTGTGAGTGTTAGCGAGGATTGCGTGTTTCGTGTGATAGAATCATAGAATCGTAGAAAGTTTAAGGCACAGAAAGAGGCCACTTGGCCCATCGTGTCTGTGCCAGCTGAAAAATTATCCACCTATTCTAATCCAGCATTTGATCCCTAGCCCTGCAGATTATGACATTTGAGGTGCACATCCAGGCTCTTTTTGAATGAGTGGAGGGTTTCTGCCTCAACCATCCTTTCATGAAGTGAGTTACAGACCCTCACTAAAAGCAGGGGACCCAGTACCGAGCCCCGTGGAAAACCACGGGAAAGTCCTCCAGTCAATACCCGTCAACAATTACCCTTTGCTTCCTGTCACTGAGGCAATTTTGTATTTCTGGGTGAATATGTTTTTCCTCAACTCCCTTCTGATATTTCTACCAATCACTTTAAATCTATGTCCCGTAGTCACTGATCTTTCTGCTAATGTGAATAGACTCTTCACCTCCACTCTATCCAGGCCCCGCAAAATTTTGTTCATTTCAATCAGATCGCCCCTCAGCCTTCTCTGTTCCATGGAGAACAACCCCAGCCGATCCAATACTTCCTCTTAGCTGCATTTTTCCAGTCCTGGCAACATCCTCGTAAATCTCCTGTGAACCCTCTCTAGTGCAATTACATCCTTTCTGTTACCAGAACTGCACACAGTATTCAAGTTGTGGCCTAACCAATGATTAAGACAGTTCCAGCATAACCTCCCAGATCTTTCATTCTATACCTCGGCTAAAAAGGGAAATTATTCCATATGCCTTCTTAACTGCCTTATTGACCTGTCCTGCTATCTTCAGGGATCTGTGGGCATTCGCTCCAAAGTCCTTTACTTCCTCTACACTTCTCAGTATTGTCCTAGTAATCGTGTATTCCTTTGCTTGTGTGAGCTCCCCAACAGCATCACCTCACGCTTATCCAGGTCGATTCCCATTTTTCTGCCCATCTGACCAGACCGTCAATATCTTCCTGCAGCCAACAGCTATCCTTCTCGCTATCCACCGCATGGCCAATCTTTGTGTTGCCTGCAAAAGTCTTGATCATACCCACTACATTTACATCTAAGTCTTTAATATAGACCACAAAAAGCAGGGGACCCATTACTGAGCCCTGTGGAATGACACTGGAAACAGTCCTCCAGTCGCAAAAATACTTGTCAATAAATTACCCTTTGTTTCCTGCCACTGAGCCAATTTTGTATCCGCCTTGCTGCATTTCTCTGGACGCCATGGGATTTTATTTTTTGAACCAATCTTTCAGGTGGGAGCTTGTCAGAAGCCTTGCTAATATCCATGTAGACCACATCAACTGCACTACCCTCATCTATATTCCCTGTAACATCTTCAAAAAATTCAATCAATTTGGTTAAACAAGAGCGTCCCTTAACAAATCCATGCTGACTATCCTTGATAAACCTGTGCCTTTCTTAATGACAGTTTATCCCGTCTCTCAGAATAGATTCCAATAATTTGCCCACTACTGATGTTAGACTGACTGGCCTGTAATTATTCAGACTATCCTTCGCTCCCTTTTTAAACAGAGGTACAATGTTAGCAATTCTCCAATACTCCGGCACCACTACTGTATCTAGTGAGATTGGGAAATGATGGTAGGCAGACCCTCTGCTATTTCCTCTCTTACTTCTTTGAACAGCCTGGGGTACATTTCATCCGGCTCTGGTGATGTTTCAAATTTCAAGGATGCTAATCCCATTAATACTTCCTCTCTCCCTGTATTTATCATATCCAATAATTCACACTTTTCCTCCTTAACGACAATATCTAAATCCCCCCTCTTTTCTGAAGACATACGCAAAGTGCTGAATAATAACCAGTCCAATATCTTCCACCCTTATACAAAGGTTACCTTTCTGATCTATTATGGGTCCTACTCTCCCCTTAGTTATCCTCTTACTCTTAATGTATTGAGAAAACATCTTTGGGTTCACCTTGATTTTGCTCGCCAATATTCTTTCATGCCCTCTCTTTCCTTTCCTAATTTCCTTTTTGATTTGATCCCTCCACTTTCTATACTCCTCTCGGCTTTCTGCAGTATTGAGTTCTCAGTGTCGGACATAAGCTTTGCTTTTCTGCGTTATCCTACCCTGTCGGCTCCTTGACATCCATGGGACTCGAGATTTGGCCGCCTCACCCTTTTTCTTTGTGGGAACATGTTTATCTTGAACCTCTGGAATCTCCCCTTTGAATGCCTCCCACTGCTCTGAGACTGAATTACCTTTAAACAGCTGTTTCCTCAGTTGAACAGCCTGGGGTACAACTTTCCCCATTGAGAACTCTAACTGCTGATATATCTCTTGTCCTGTCCCATAATTAAGTTAAAACTACTGAATTATGATCATTCCCACCAAAATGCTCCCCCACTGTCACTCCTCCACATGCCTATCTTCATTTCCTGAAACAATGTCTAAAACCGCACCCTCTCTTGTTGGACTTGTTTCATCCTGGTCAAAAACGTTCTCCTGAATGCACCTCAAGATTTCTGCTCCCTCAATTCTTTTCATACTAAAATTATCCCAGTTAATATTGGGGTAATGAAAATCCCCTACTATTACTGTCCGATTGTTCTTGCACTTCTCAGAGTCTTGCCTACATATCCGATCTTCTATCTCCCTCTAACTATTTGGCTGTCGGGATTACATTCCCAACAGTGTGATTGTCCCTTTCTGGTTCCTTAGCTCAATCCATATGGTCTCATTTGATGAACTTTCCAACATATCATCCCTCCTCACAGCTGCAATAGATTCCTTGACCGAAATTGCCTGAAAACCCTGTAAACAGGAACGTTGAGCTGCAATTCCTGTCCCTCCTTCAGCCATGTTTCTGTAATAGCTATGATATCATACTGCTACCTGTCTATCTGTGCCCTCAGCTCATCTACTTTATTTGCTATACTCCTTGCATTGAAATAGATACCATTGAGCACTGCCAACCTCTTTTAAAAAGGAATTCTAACCCTCTTTTCCTCTGTCTCCTGGACTCGTCCATTAATTTTCTGCCTTCTATTTTCATTTCAGGTTTTGTCCCTACTGATTCTTCACTCAGGTCCCCATCCCCCTGCAAAACTAGTTTAAACCCTCCCCGACAGCACTAGCAAAACGTTCTGCAAGTAACCCAGTCCCGGCTCCGATCAGGTGCAACCAGTCCGGCCTGCACAGGTCCCATCTAATCCAAAGCTGGTCCCAATGTCCCAGGAATCTGAAGCTCTCCCTCCTGCACCATCTTCCCAGCCACACATTCATCTGTCTTAGTTTTCTATTTCTATACTCAGTTGTGCATGGCACTGAGACTAATCCAGAAGTTAACACTTTGAGGTCCTGCTGGCTAATTTCGTCCCTAGCTCCATAAATGCTGACTGCAGGACGACATTCCTCTTTCTACCTTTGTCGCTGGTTCCGATGTGGACCATGACAGCTGGCTGTTCCCCTTCTCCTTCAAGATGCTCTGCAGTCGCTCAGTGACATCCTTGTCCCTGGAACCAGACAAGCATGACACCATCCTCGATTCACGTCTGTGGCCACATAAACGCCTGCCTGTTCCCCTGACTATTGAACACTAAGGCTCTTCCAGTCATCCCTCGACCCCGCTCTGCAGCTCAGCCACCCGTGTTGACACGGACTTGGCTCTGGCTGCACTCCCCAGGTGAAGCATCACTTTCCTCAGTATTCTGAACTGAATACCTGTTGGAGAGTGAGATGCACTCAAGGGTTTGCAGCACTACCTGCCTGATTCTTTTGGACTGTCTGGGGATCACCCATTCCCTCTCTCCCTGCATACTTTTCAGCTGTTGGGTGACCACATCAAAAACATGCGAAAGCTGAATAAACTGGTGTATTAGAAGGAAGAATGTGCAGCGTTGATGGAAGAAGACAGGGAATGGGATTAGGAATTGCTCATTCGGAGAGGCGATGCAGACACGTCGGACTGAATAGTTCCTGTTGTGCTGTAATAACACTGTGATGGGGCGTCTCAGATGGGTGTAATGGTGGAGAATGGGGGATCCGTGGTTGGAAAGGGAAGTTGTCCTATGGGAACCGGAATCTTAGCAGGGAATGTCCGACAGCCTGTCCGGGTCGAAGGCTTCCAGGAAGTATCCTCCCTGCCTCCTCCTCCTCCTGAGGTAGCCTGCGGATTCCTGGTGCCAATGCCTGTGTCCTCATGATGGTGATGATATGAAAGGTGCATCAGAACACCATGAACTTGGACACCTGCTCCAGTGTGTACTGGAGGGCTCCCCCCGAGCGGTTCAGACGTCGGAAGCATTGCTTCATCACACCGATGGTCTGTTCCACCATGTTCCTGGTGACTCCATTGCTCACGTTATACACATGTTAATTGTGTGAGGTTGGTTGGCGGTGGGAAGTGGTTTGGGGGTGTAGAAACACGAGCTGTGTCTAGAGGGGGTTTTCTTTGTCTCCGAGGAGTCACATTCTGGATCTGCATGGAGACCCGCAGTGTTGGGACCGGCTGACTGCTTCAGAATGAAGGTATGGTGGCTGCTGCCAGGATAGAGGACATTCACCAACATAATGGACTGGGCATGCTCAGACACCAACTGTACATTAATGGAGTGAGAGTTCTTTCAGTTCCTGTACCTCTCCCCGTTGACATGGGGGCCTCTCAGAGCCACGGACACCATCAGGATTCCCGCTATCCTGACAAAGCCACGGGATCTCTCATCATGCTTCTCCCTGCTGAGGGGGAAAATGATGACAAAGATGGCCACCCTCACCTCCCAGAATTATAAATGGACAATACACAGGCCTAGTAACTACTGGTCAGTTAGTTTAAAATCAGTTGCGAGGAAGGTTTTAGAAACAATAATCAGGGAAAAAGGACGACACACACTTGGAGAGGTTTGAGTTAATTAAGGATTGTCAGCACGGATTTCTAAAAGGCAGATTATGCTTGACTGAGCGAATTGAATTTATTTCGATGATCAGAGATGGTTGATGAAGGGAATGTGGTGGATGTTGTCTACATGGAGTTTATGAAAGTATTTGATGGAGAACCGAACAAATGTTTGGTTAACAAAATTGAAGCTCATGGAATAGCATCCAATTGGATCAAAAATTGTGCAAAGGACAGCAAAAAGAGAAATGTGTTAAATGGTTGTTTTTCAGACTGGAGGATGGTAGACAGTGATTTTCCCCAAGGGTCAGTGTTGGGACCACAGTTTTTCTTTTGGTTTATATATAAGTGACATGGTTCTTGGAATACAGAGTAGAATTTGACAGTTTTCTGATGATACCAATCTTGGAGGAGTGGTAAACAGTGAGGATGTTACAAACTGTCTGCAACAGGATATAGATAGGCTAGCAGAATGGACAGAGAAGTGGCAGGTGGAATTTAATACAGAGGAGTGTGAGCTGATGCATTTTGTCAGAAGGAATAGGAAGGCAATATAGACTTAATGACACAGTTCTAAAGATTGTGCAGGAACAGAGGGACTTGTGGCTCTAAATGCATTGAACTGTGAAGGTGGCAGGACAAATTAGGAGAATGTTTGGCAAAACATATCAGATCTTGGGCTTCATCATTAGAGGCAAAGATACAAAAGCAGGGAAGTTATGCTGAAACTTTATAAAGATTTGGTTAGGCCCCAACGAGAGAACTATGTCCAGTTCTGGTCACCACACTCGGAAGGATGTGAAGGTCCCTGAGAGGGTGCGGAGGAGATTTACCAGAATGGTTCCAGGGATGGGGGTTCAGTTACAAAGTGAGTTTGGAGAAGATGGAGTTGTTCTCCCTGGAGTAAAGGAGTTTGAGAGAGATTTGATAGATGTGTACAAGATTATGATAGGCTAAGATAAGATCGCTTTGGGCCTCCTTATCTTGAGAGACAATGGATACGCGCCTGGAGGTGGTCAGTGGTTTGTGAAGCAGCGCCTGGAGTGGCTATAAAGGCCAATTCTGGAGTGACAGGCTCTTCCACAGGTGCTGCAGAGAAATTTGTTTGTTGGGGCTGTTGCACAGTTGGCTCTCCCCTTGCGCCTCTGTCTTTTTTCCTGCCAACTACTAAGTCTCTTCGACTCGCCACAATTTAGCCCTGTCTTTATGGCTGCCCGCCAGCTCTGGCGAATGCTGGCAACTGACTCCCACGACTTGTGATCAATGTCACACGATTTCATGTCGCGTTTGCAGACGTCTTTATAACGGAGACATGGACGGCCGGTGGGTCTGATACCAGTGGCGAGCTCGCTGTACAATGTGTCTTTGGGGATCCTGCCATCTTCCATGCGGCTCACATGGCCAAGCCATCTCAAGCGCCGCTGACTCAGTAGTGTGTATAAGCTGGGGGTGTTGGCCGCTTCAAGGACTTCTGTGTTGGAGATATAGTCCTGCCACCTGATGCCAAGTATTCTCCGAAGGCAGCGAAGATGGAATGAATTGAGACGTCGCTCTTGGCTGGCATACGTTGTCCAGGCCTCGCTGCTGTAGAGCAAGGTACTGAGGACACAGGCCTGATACACTCGGACTTTTGTGTTCCGTGTCAGTGCGCCATTTTCCCACACTCTCTTGGCCAGTCTGGACATAGCAGTGGAAGCCTTACCCATGCGCTTGTTGATTTCTGCATCTAGAGACAGGTTACTGGTGATAGTTGAGCCTAGGTAGGTGAACTCTTGAACCACTTCCAGAGCGTGGTCGCCAATATTGATGGATGGAGCATTTCTGACATCCTGCCGCATGATGTTCGTTTTCTTGAGGCTGATGGTTAGGCCAAATTCATTGCAGGCAGACGCAAACCTGTCGATGAGACTCTGCAGGCATTCTTCAGTGTGAGATGTTAAAGCAGCATCGTCAGCAAAGAGGAGTTCTCTGATGAGGACTTTCCGTACTTTGGACTTCGCTCTTAGACGGGCAAGGTTGAACAACCTGCCCCCTGATCTTGTGTGGAGGAAAATTCCTTCTTCAGAGGATTTGAACGCATGTGAAAGCAGCAGGGAGAAGAAAATCCCAAAAAGTGTGGGTGCGAGAACACAGCCCTGTTTCACACCACTCAGGATAGGAAAGGGCTCTGATGAAGAGCCACCATGTTGAATTGTGCCTTTCATATTGTCATGGAATGAGGTGATGATACTTAGTAGCTTTGGTGGACATCCGATCTTTTCTAGTAGTCTGAAGAGACCACGTCTGCTGACGAGGTCAAAGGCTTTGGTGAGATCAATGAAAGCAATGTAGAGGGGCATCTGTTGTTCACGGCATTTCTCCTGTATCTGACGAAGGGAGAACAGCATGTCAATAGTCGATCTCTCTGCACGAAAGCCACACTGTGCCTCAGGGTAGACGCGCTCGGCCAGCTTCTGGAGCCTGTTCAGAGCGACTCGAGCAAAGACTTTCCCCACTATGCTGAGCAGGGAGATTCCACGGTAGTTGTTGCAGTCACCGCGGTCACCTTTGTTTTTATAGAGGGTGATGATGTTGGCATCGCGCATGTCCTGGGGTACTGCTCCCTCGTCCCAGCACAGGCATAGCAGTTCATGTAGTGCTGAGAGTATAGCAGGCTTGGCACTCTTGATTATTTCAGGGGTAATGCTGTCCTTCCCAGGGGCTTTTCCACTGGCTAGAGAATCAATGGCATCACTGAGTTCCGATTTGGTTGGCTGTTCGTCCAGCTCATCCATGACTGGTAGAGGCTGGGCTGCATTGAGGGCAGTCTCAGTGACAGCATTCTCCCTGGAGTACAGTTCTAGGTAGTGCTCAACCCAGCGGTCCATCTGTTTGCGTTGGTCAGTGATTATGTCCCCCGATTTAGATTTGAGGGGGGTGATCTTCTTGATGGTTGGCCCAAGAGCTCTCTTCATGCCATCATACATTCCTCTGATGTTTCCGGTGTCTGAGGCCAGCTGAATATGACTGCATAGGTGTTGCCAGTAGTCGTTTGCGCAACGCCTAGCTGTCTATATATCTGTCTATATATAAGATAGACAAGGAAAAACTGTTCCCATTAACTGATGAAACATGGACCAGGGGACACAGATGGAAGCTTTTGGGTAAGAGATGTAGGGGAATATGAGGAAGAACTTTTTTGCACAGTGGATGTTAATGAGCTGGAACGCACTGCCCATGAGGGTTGTGGAAGCCGAGACAATCAATGATTTCAAAAGGAAACTGAATGAAATTAACTTACAGGTATATGAGGAATGAGCTGGGAGTGGCACTGACTGTATTACTCCAGCGAGAGATGGCCTCCTTTTGTGTTGTGCATGACTCTACGACTCCATTGATTTCTACGAGTCTTTGCTGTATGTGTCTACTGCTCCTGACTGGAAAGATCCAGATATATAGACTTTCAATGAAACTGACAGCTCCGTCTTCACCCTGGAGTGAGTCTACAGGTCGTGTTACAGGAGGTGACACAGCTCTGCGACCACCTCCTTATTGAATCAGAGTCACCTCACACACTGCTCCTGGATTAATTGTAGGTAGGAAAAGAGCTCTTGGAAAACCCGGGGTGGGTAGGGAAGAGTCCCTCCTCCATCTTTACAGAGCTTCCGTTCTCTGCAGTCTCTGCTCCATTTGTGGGTCATGTTACAGATCCAGAGACACTGTAACTACAGTCCCCATACCTCGTACAGAGTTGAGTCACCAAATCCTCTGTCCTCCCTGAATGTCTGCAGCAGCTCACAACGCAACCTCCAGAAACCCATCCACAACACCTGCACTGACTTTACAATAGCAGAAGTAAGTCAAAAGCCCCTCACCTGCAGGTTGGATGCCTGGTCTTTTTAAATAACACTAGAGGGGATTCATTGTGATGCTAAATGTATATTCAGCTGACAGTGACTAACACAAGCAGTCAGTGGTCATGCCGAGACCTGATTTCAAAGACGTACTCAAAGCTGTCTGGTTGGGACATTGAAGTCACATTCAAAAATATCCTCACATGAGTATCACAAACATAGTATGACTCGCTGGAGCCCTGTCCAGCATGAGGCACTGGGCTGACCATACTAGAGCCCTGTACAGCATGGGGCACAGTGCTGACCACACTAGAGCCCTGTCCAGCATGGGGCATTGTGCTGACCACACTAGAGCCATGTCCAGCATGGGGCATTGTGCTGACCATACGAGAGCCCTGTCCAGCATGGGGCATTGTGCTGACCATACGAGAGCCCTGTCCAGCATGGGGCATTGTGCTGATAATACTAGAGCCCTGTCCAGCATGGGGTACTGTGCTGACCACTCTATCGACCTGTCCAGCATGGGGCACTGGGCTGACCACTCTAGAGCCCTGTCCAGCATGGGGCATTGTGCTGACCACACTAGAGCCCTGTCCAGCATGAGGCACTGGGCTGACCATACTAGTGCCCTGTCCAGCATGAGGCACTGGGCTGACCACACAAGAGCCCTGTCCAGCATGGGGCACTGTGCTGACCATACTAGAGCCCTGTCCAGCATGGGGCTCTGTGCTGATAATACTAGAGCCCTGTCCAGCATGAGGCACTGGGCTGACCACACTAGAGCCCTGTCCAGCATGGGGCATTGTGCTGACCATACTAGAGCCCTGTCCAGCATGGGGCACTGTGCTGACCATACTAGAGCCCTGTCCAGCATGGGGCATTGAGCTGACCATACTAGAGCCCTGTCCAGCATGGGGCACTGTGCTGACCACACTAGAGCCCTGTCCAGCATGGGGCATTGTGCTGACCATACTAGAGCCCTGTCCAGCATGGGGCATTGTGCTGACCATACTAGAGCCCTGTCCAGCATGGGGCACTGTGCTGACCACACTAGAGCCCTGTCCAGCATGGGGCACTGTGCTGACCATACTAGAGCCCTGGCCAGCATGGGGCATTGTGCTGACCACACTAGAGCCCTGTCCAGCATGGGGCACTGCGCTGACCATACTAGAGCCCTGTCCAGCATGGGGCACTGTGCTGACCATACTAGAGCCCTGTCCAGCATGGGGCACTGTGCTGACCATACTAGAGCCCTGTCCAGCATGGGGCATTGTGCTGACCATACTAGAGCCCTGTCCAGCATGGGGCATTGTGCTGGTAATACTAGAGCCCTGTCCAGCATGGGGCACTGGGCTGACCACACTAGAGCCCTGTCCAGAATGGGGCGTGGTGCTGACCACACTAGAGTCCTGTCCAGAATGGGGCATTGTGCCGACCACACTACAGTCCTGTCCAGCATGGGCACAGTGCTGACCACTCTAGAGCCCTGTCCAGCATGGGGCATTGTGCTGACCATACTAGCGCCCTGTCCAGCATGGGGCATTGTGCTGACCATACTAGAGCCCTGTCCAGCATGAGGCACTGTGCTGACCATACTAGAGCCCTGTCCAGCATGGGGCATTGTGCTGACCATACTAGAGCCCTGACCAGCATGGGGCATTGTGCTGACCATACTAGAGCCCTGTCCAGCATGGGGCATTGTGCTGACCATACTAGAGCCTTGTCCGGCATTGGGCACTGTGCTGACCACACTAGAGCCCTGACCAGCATGAGGCACTGTGCTGATCATACAAGAGCCCTGTCCAGCATGGGGCATTGTGCTGACCATACTGGAGCACTGTCCAGCATGGGGCATTGTGCTGACCATACTGGAGCACTGTCCAGCATGGGGCATTGTGCTGACCATACTAGAGCCCTGTCCAGCATGGGGCATTGTGCTGACCACACTAGCGCCCTGTCCAGCATGGGGCACTGTGCTGACCATACTGGAGCACTGTCCAGCATGGGGCATTGTGCTGACCATACTAGAGCCCTGTCCAGCATGGGGCACTGTGCTGACCACACTAGAGCCCTGTCCAGCATGGGGCATTGTGCTGACCATACTAGAGCCCTGTCCAGCATGAGGCACTGTGCTGACCATACTGGAGCACTGTCCAGCATGGGGCACTGTGCTGCCCATACTAGAGCCCTGTCCAGCATGGGGCATTGTGCTGACCATACTAGAGCCCTGTCCAGCATGGGGCACTATGCTGACCACTCTAGAGCCCTGTCCAGCATGAGGCACTGTGCTGACCATACTAGAGCTCTGTCCAGCATGGGGCATTGTGCTGACCATACGAGAGCCCTGTCCAGCATGGGGCATTGTGCTGACCATACGAGAGCCCTGTCCAGCATGGGGCATTGTGCTAACCACACTAGAGCCCTGTCCAGCATGGGGCACTGTGCTGACCACTCTAGAGCCCTGTCCAGCATGAGGCACTGTGCTGAACATACTAGAGCCGTGTCCAGCATGAGGCACTGTGCTGATCATACTGGAGCCCTGTCCAGCATGGGGCATTGTGCTGATCATATTAGAGCCCTGTGCAGCATGGGGCATTGTGCTGACCATACTAGAGCCCTGTCCAGCATGGGGCATTGTGCTGACCATACTAGAGCCCTGTCCAGCATGGGGCATTGTGCTGACCATACTAGAGCCCTGTCCAGCATGGGGCACTGTGCTGACCATACTAGAGCCCTGTCCGGCATGGGGCATTGTGCTGACCATACTAGAGCTCTGTCCACCATTGGGCACTGTGCTGACCACACAAGTGTACTGCCCACCATGGGACACTGTGCTGACCACACTAGAAGTGGCCGGCTGTGTGGTTCGCATCATTTTATGGGTCCCATCTTCTGTGCCCTCAGCACCAGTGGGTCTGTAGAGTTGAAAATCGTGGCTAGGAACAGATACAGAGAGAAAGAAATTCACTTTAAAAAGAGAATTGAGAAAAGATTGAAGGCATATTATTTGCAGAAATATGGGAAATGCACAGGGGAATGGGACTAATGGAGTGGTGAGGCCATGGAGTGATTCAGACTCAAGAATGAGAATATTAAAATTAAGGTGCTGCCAGACCAGGAGCCAATGTAGATCAGTGAGCACAGGGGTGATGGGTGATCGGGATTTGGTGTGAGTTAGGATACAGGCAGCAGAGTTCTGGATGGGCTGTGGTTTATGGAGGTTTATAACTGGGAGGGTGACCAGGAGAGATTCGGAATCGTCAAGTGTGGATTTAACAAAGGCACATATGAGGGTTTATGCAGCAGATGGGCTGAGGCAGAAGTGGAGACGGGTGATATTACTCAGGTGGTAGTAGACAGGGTTGGTGATGGAGAGAATTTGGAGATGAACTCAAGTAAGGTAAAAATAGAACACAGAGGTTGTAAACTGTCTGGTTCAGCCTCAGGATCGGGTATGTGGTTCACAGATAGGGGATGGAGTTTGTGATGGAGACCAATGGACCAATGACACTGTCTTCTCTCTTCCCACAATTTACGTTCCAGAACAGTATTTCAGTAAACAGGGTTTACAGATCTCCTAGCTGGAAATAGAGACAGTATCAGCAGCAAAGAGGAGAGAGTAAATTACAAGAACTGAAATACCGTTAGCAGTGGTTTATACAGCTGATTTCTGGAGATAGAGATTCAGCAGAAATAACAACAGCAGCAAGGAGGGCAGAGAAAATTACAGGAGCAGTAATGCAGTTAAACATGGTTAATCAAGGTAATTACTGGAGATATTCACCGGGATTAACAACAGCAGCAAGGAGGGTAGAGTAAATTACAGGAATATAATACAGTTAAACATGGTTTAAGGAATAAATACCTGGAAACAGATACTAACCAGGGACACCAACAAGAGCGAGGATGGGATAATAAATGTATTGAGCAATCCGAAGTGCGAGGTAGATGCGAAAGTTTAATGAGAACCGATCATAATGTGTAGAAAGATCGTGAAGTTCTGAGGATAAACTCTTGCTCATTGTTGTAACATTCCAATCAATTGTTCTCAGATTCTGACCCATTGTTCTCAGATTCTGACCCATTGTTCTCAGATTTGACCCATTGTTCTCAGATTCTGACCCATTGTTCTCAGACTCTGACCCATTGTTCTCAGACTCTGACCCATTGTTCTCAGATTCTGTCCCATTGTTCTCAGATTCTGATCTATCCTCTCCCTCTCTCTGGAGCCGCTGATCCCTGTGAGTGCCGGGCGTGATGCTCCCGCTGACAGTATGGGATAACACATCGAAAGGAGTCCCATATTAATAGGAGAGGGAAACCCTCCTGTGACACAATTCGGTCCATGGAGACTGACATTAATTACAGTCACTGAACAAACAGTTTCAGTTAACACCTTTCTATCCAACACCTTTTTGTACCACAATAAACTGGAACTCTTACCCAGTCTGAATGGATGTTTTGGGGTTTCTGAGGGAAGGAATGGTGGAAATAGCAGAGGCACTGGCCAGAATCTTCCAATCCTCATTGGATATGGGTGTGATGACAGAGGATTGGAGGATTGTAAATCTTACATCCTGTTTAAAAAAGGAGATATGCGATTAATGCTGTAATTACTGACCAGTCAGACTAGTGTCACGACTGGGGACATTTGTAGACGTGACAACCCAAGAGAAAAATACTTGTTGCTTGGAAAAACATTGGATAGTAAATGGTTAGCAACCTGGATATGCTAAAGACTATTGATGTCTGGCAAACAACAACAAAAACAACAATTTATATTTAGATATTGCCTTTAATGTTATAAAACATCCCAAGATGCTTCACAGGAGCATCATGAAGCAAAGTGCGAACTGAGATACAACAGGAGATATTAGGTCAAAGGACCAACAGCTTAGCCAAAGAGGAAGGTTTCAAGGAATGTCTTAAAGGAGGAAAGTGAGATGGAGAGGTGCAGAGGCGGAGATGTGTAGGGAGGATACTGCAGCTTGGGCCCCGGCAGCTGAAGGCACGGTCGCCAGTGGTGCAGTGATTTAAATAACGGATGTAAAAGAGGCCAGAATTAGAGGAGCACAGATGTCTCGATGGGTTCTGGAGCTGGAGGAGATCACAGAGATAGGGAGGGGCGAGGCCATTGAGAGATATAACAACAAGGATGAGAATTTTAAAATCAAGATATTGCTTGACTGGGAGCCAATGTCGGTCAGTGAGATATAAACAGGACTTGGTGTGAGCTAAGACATGGGCAGCAGAGTTTTGGATGACCTCAAGTTTACAGAGAGTAGATATGGGAGATCAGCCAGGAGTGATTTGGAATAGTCACATCGAGAGGTGCCGAAGGCATGAATGAGGTTTCAGCAGCAGATGGGCTGAGACAGGGGTGAAGTCAGGCGATGTTACTGAGGTGGAAATAGGCGGTTGTAATTCTACCCTGAAAATGAGGTTAAAGCTCATTTTGTGGTCAAATGTGACACCAAGGTTGTAAACATATTGTCTGAATCTCAGACTGTCACCAGGAAGAGAGATGGGATCAATAGCAAGGGAACAGAGTTGGAGTGGGGAGTGATAACAATGGCTTCAGTCTTCCCAATATTTAATTGGAGGAAATTTATGCTCATCCAGTACTGGGTGTCGGATAATCAGTCTGATAATTTAACAACAGTGGAGGAGTGGAGAGAGGTGGTGGTGAGGTAAACTTGATGGAATTCTTTGATAAAACAATGGAGAGGGTTGATGAGGGTGGTGTGATTGAAGTTATATATATGGACTTTCAAAAGATGTTTGATCAAGTGACATTCAATAGACAGGTTAGGAAAACTGAACACAATGAATTAAAGGGACAGTGACAGTGTGGATATAACATTGGCTAAGGAACAGTAAACAGAGAGAAGTGGTGAAAGGTTGTTGTTCAGACTCAATGGGAGTATACAGTGGTGTTCCCCTGGGCTCAATATTAGGACCACTGCTCTTTTTGCTCTTGGAATCCCAGGGTGGGTAGGGCAGAGACCTTTCCTCCTCTTTTTTTCCAGAGCTTTCCCTCTCTCTGCAGCCTCTGCTCCATTTGTTGTTCATGTTACAGACCCAGAGACACTGTAACTACAGTCCCCATACCTCGTCCAGAGTTGGGTCACCAAGTCCTCTCTCCTCCCTGAATGTCTGCAGCAGCTCACAGCACAACTTCCAGAAAACCATCCACAGCACCTCCACTAACTTTATAATAACAGAAGTAAGTCAAAAGCCCCTCACCTGTAAGTTGGACGCCTGGTCCTTTTAAATAACACTAGAGGGGGTTCCTCGTGCTGCTGAATGTATGTTCAGCTGAGAGTGACTAACACAGGCGGTCAGTAGACATGCAAGGACCAAGTTTCAAAGACGCACATCAAAGTTGCTGAAATGGCTGATCGACATCATATTCAGACCCCTCCTCACACTACAGACACACACACGTTACACCGACACCAGCACCCCGGCCAGCCTGGGTGTCCTGTACAATGTGCTGGATGTGACCGGCAGTGCAGCTGACACCATTTTATGGATCCAAGCTTCCACAGCATGAGTGGAGCTGGAGAGATGAAATGTGTGGTCAGGAAGACCACACTGCGGCTGTCTGGATACAAAATTGTCCAGCCCATTGAATACAGAGGGTGTTAGTAGATGGAAAGTATTCAGCATGGAGCTCGGTGACCAGTGGTGTTCCGCAGGGATCTGTTCTGGGACCTCTGCTCTTTGTGATTTTTATAAATGACTTGGATGAGGAAGTGGAAGGCTGGGTTAGCAAGTTTGCCGATGACACGAAGGTTGCTGGAGTTGTGGATAGTGTGGAAGGTTGTTGTAGGTTGCAACTGGACATTGACAGGATGCAGAGCTGGGCTGAGACGTGGCAGATGGAGTTCAACCTGGAAAAGTGTGAAGTGATTGATTTTGGGAGGTCGAATTTGAATGTAGAATACAGGCTTAAAGACAGGGTTTTTGGTAGTGTGGAGGAACAGAGGGATCTTGGGGTCCACGTCCATAGATCGCTCAAAGTTGCCATCCAAGTTGAAAGGGTTGTTAAGAAGGCGTATGGTGTGTTGGCTTTCATTAACAGGGGAATTGAGTTTAAGGGCTGCGAGGTTATGCTGCAGCTCTATAAGGCCCTGGTTCGACCACACTTGGAATATTGCATTCAGTTCTGGTCGCCTCATTATAGGAAGGGTATGGAAGCTTTAGAGAGGTTGCAGAGGAGATTTACCAGGATGTTGCCTAGACTGGAGGGCATGTCTTCCGAAGAAAGATTGAGGGAACTAGGGCTTTTCTCATTGGAGCGAAGAAGGATGAGAGGTGATTTGGCAGAGGGGTACAAGATAATGAGAGGCATAGATAGAGTGGATAGTCAGAGACTTTTTCCCAGGGTGGAAAGGGCTATCACCAGTGGGCATAATTTTAAGGTGACTGGAGGAAGGTTTCAGGGAGATGTCAGAGGTAGGTTCTTTACACCGAGAGTGGTGGGTGCGTGGAATGCGCTGCCAGTGGTGGTAGTAGAAGCAGATACATTAGGGACATTTAAGCGACTCTTGGATCGGTACATGGATGATAGTAGAATGAAGGGTAGGTAGTTAGTTTGATCTTAGAGTAGGTTAAAGGTTCGGCACAACATTGTGGGCCGAAGGGCCTGTACTGTGCTGTACTGTTCTATGCTCTATGTTCTATGTTACATGAAGAGTGACAGAGGGAAAGAAACTCACTTTTACGCGGGAATTGGAAAAAAGATTTTTAAGATGAGCAAGTTTCAGGAACATTGGAAATGAACAGGGGATTGGGATAATCAGAGGGGTGAGGACATGAAGGGATTTGATCACATGAGTGAGAATATTAAAATTGAGGTGTTACTGGACCAAGAGCCAACGTAGGTCAGTGAGCACAGGGATGTTGGGTGAATAGAATTTGGTGCAAATTAGAAGATGGCAGCAGAGTTTTGGATGACCACAGGTTACAGAGAGTAGGATGTGGGAGACCAGCCAGGAGTGTGTTGGAATAGTCAAGTCTCGAGATAAAAAAGGCATGGATGAGGTTTTTAGCAGCAGCTGAATTGAGCTCTCTCTCTCTCTCGTTCTTTCTCTCTCTGTCGGCCTCATTTGCTCTGTCCCACACTCAGAATCTTATAAGTTTCAATCAAGTCGCCTCTGACTCTTCTAAACTCCAGCTGACATCAGCCTAGCCTGTCCAGCCTTTCCTCATTAGAGAACACCCCCATTCCAGGCATTAGTCTAGTAAACCATCTCTGAACTGCTTCGAATGCATTTCCACCTGTTCTTCAATGAGGAGACCAATACTGTACACAGTATTCCAGAAGTGGTCTCCCTATATAACTGAAACATAACCTCCCTACATTTGTATTCAATTCCTCCTGCAACAGCCGATAACATTCTATTAGTTTTCCTAATGACTTGCAATACCTACATATTAACCTTTTACAATTCATACACAAGGACTCTCAGTTCCCCCTGGAGGGTAGAGCTCTGAAATCTCTCACCATTGTGATTATATGCTTAATTTTTATTCTTCCTGCCAAAATGGACAATTTCATATTTTCCCACATTATACTCCATTTACCAGATCTTTGCCCAATCACTCAATCTATCTACCCCTTTGTGGTTCACTTGTGTCCACGTCACAACATACTGTCTGACCGACGTTTCTGTCATCAGCAAATTTAGCAAACATACCTTTGGCCCCTTCATCCAAGTGATTTATATAAATTGTAAAGAGCTAAGGCACCCGCACTGATCCCTGTGACACACCACTCGTTACATCTTGCCAAACAGAAAATGATCCATTTAAGCCTACTCTCTGTTTCCTGTTCGCTAGCCAATCTTCTATCCATGCCAATAGGTTGCCCCCTACACCATGAGCTTTTATATTCCGCAATGAACTTTGATGTGGCACATTATGAAATCCCTTCTGGAAATCTAAGTATAGTACATCCACCAGTTCCCCTTTATCCACAGCACCTGTTACTTCTTCAAAGAACTTCAATAAATTGGTTTAACATGGTTTCCGTTTCACAAAAGCATGTTGACTCTGCCTGATCACCTTGAATTATTCTGTGTGTCCTGCTATAACGTCTTTACTGATAGCTTCTTACATTTGATCCATAGCCAGAAAGCCTTTCTCACCTGCCACAGGCCGTATGTCCACTATGTTTATTCTGATTTTGTGCTGTATTTGAACTGTTACTCCTCAATAAACTGCTTGAACCCTTCGACCTCCTTTTGGTTAATCTGTGACCCTGGATCAGATCTTATATTGGTGTAGGAGAGGGAACACAGCTCATGTCAAAGTCCTGCCTCCCTTTTATATGATCCTGCATAATGGACAGGGACTACTGGGCAGTAATGTGCTCAAAGGTTATCAGCAGTAATTGATTATCCCTATATTTGTATATTGTAGAACATTAAAACTTACCCCTACTCTGGTGTCCAGTGTAACCTCAATATTCATGATTAAAATATCAGAGGAGTGGGAACCAGACAGCTCTGATCACCCTGAGGTACAGGCGATTCTCGAGTCGGTGTCGAGTGTATCCACAACCCATAAAGATGACTGTGCAAACATGAGCAGACCCGAATAAATTAACTGACCATTGCATGCTCCATGAAGCAGTATTCATACCGAGCTGAGATTATATCATACATTCCAGACACTATCATGTCATTGTTATACCAGGGTGTAGTTCACGAAGCCATGTTCCCTTCTAACTGCCCGATTTGACTGGTTGGAAAACCGGATGGTAGTTGGTGACTGACTATTGACCACCACAAACTCAATTCAGTCAACCCTGCGTGAATCCGGTTGTCTGATCGACACCCACCTCACTATCCCGGATTCCCAATGTTAGGTCTGTCTTCTCCACCCTGGATATCTCTAATGGTTATTGTAGTATCCCAGTAAAACTAGAGAAACAAATTAAATTCACATTCACTTCTGGGACCAGAGGTACCCCTGGACATGTCTGTCACAAGGGGTTCCACAATAACCCCACTATTTTCAACAAACGTGTAGCCAGTTCCCTTCTGAGCTTTTCACAGTCTTCCTGCTCGCTGCAATATGTTGATGATCTTCTCATCACCACAGGCCGTGTCCACACATTTAACCCTTTTACAGGAACTACTGCAGTTACTTTGGGAGCTGGACTAAAAGGCCATCCACGTAAGGCCTAACTGGTGCAAGACCGTGTCACCTTTCTACGTGCCCAGGTCAGATCATCCTGCATCAGCCCACACCAGCACCAGGCCGAGACCATCCAGTTTCTACCCCTGTCCACCTCAAAGTCCTGCCCTGTGTCATATCCTCAGGCTGGTGGGGTATCAGTGGACCCTCATCCCTCGATTTGCAGAGACTGTGACTCCTCTTTATGAACTAACTAATGGTGATGATGACCAGATTTAACCCGGTTGGACTGAAGAAAGCATAGAAGCAGCAACACAATTGAAGAAATCTGTCGCCCAGGCAACGTGTCTTATCTCACCTAACCCTGACAAGACTTTCAACATGGAGTTGGTGGACACAGTGAAAAGCCTGACTGCTGTCCGATGTAGAGAAAATGAAGAGAAATTACTCCCCATTGTGAATGACTCCAGAATTGTCAGTGGGACTGAACTGATTTACTCTGTTTGTGAAGGACATTTGCTAACCACTTTCTGGGGCATCAAACATTTCACTTACATCACGGGGTTCAACAGGGTGATACTGCCCAGTCCATTATAAACTTTCCCAGTAAAGGGCGGCACAGTGGTGCAGTGGTTAGCACCGCAACCTCACAGCTTCAGGGACCCGAGTTCGATTCCGGGTACTGCCTGTGTAGAGTTTGCCAGTTCTCCCTGTGTTTGCATGGGTTTCCTCCCAGAAGCCAAAAGACTTGCAGGTTGACAGGTAAATTGGCCATTATAAATTGTCACTAATGTAGGTAGGTGGTAGGGAAATATAGGGACATTTGGGGATGTTTGGTAGGAATATGGGGTTTGTAATTTAATCTATCCCCTCTCTGTCCCATCACAGTCCTTCCTTCTTGTTCTTCTTCCCCCTTCCCCTCTTTCACTTGCTCAAAGACTGTTACATTTCTAACGTTTACCAGTTCTGATGAAGGGGCACAGATCTGATACATTAACTCTGTTTCTCTCTGCACAGATGCTGCCAGACCTGCTGAGTATTTCCAGTGTTCAGCATCCGCAATATTTTGCTTTTATTTTAGTGTTTAATTCACTGACATTTATCTTCCAGGAATTCCTACCTGGAAGTTCTGCTCGACTCTTCCAGAGCGTAGGGCCTCGGCAGCTGAAGGCAGGACCACCAATGGTAGAGCAATTAAACTCGGAGATGCTCAAGAGGCCAGAAATAGATGAGTGCAGATATCTCGGAGGGTTGTCGGGCTGGAGGAGATTACACAGATAAGGAGGAGTGAGATAATGAAGGATTTGAAAAGAAGGCTGAGAGTTTTAAAATTGAGGTGTTGCTGACCAGGAGCCAATGTAGGTCAGTGAGTCCAGGGGGTAATGGGTGAACAGGAATTGGTGTGAGTTAGGACATGGGCAGCAGTGCATTGGATCACCTCAGGGTTATGGAGGGTAGAATGTGGGAGACCAGCCAGGAGTGTGTTGGAGTCGTCCAGTCTACAGGTAACACAGGCAAGGGGGAGTGTTTCATCAGCAGAAGAGCTGAGAGAGGGGCAAAGTTGGGTGATGATACGGAAGTGTAAGTAGGCTGTTTTAGTAATATTTAGCAGGAAGCTCGTCGCAGCGTCAACTATGAAACCAGGTTGTGAACAGTTTGCTTTAGTCTCAGACAGTTGCCAAGGAGAGAGATCCAGTCTTTAGCTAGGAAACTTTTGACGTGGGATTTGAAAACAACGGCTGCAGTATTCCTAATATTTAATTGGCATGGCAGATGTGTGAGGAGATACATTGTCGGAAGATTTGATATATATTATCCGTTCATGGGATGTGGGTGTCGTTGACTAGGCCAGAATTTATTGCCCATCCATAATTGCCCTTGAGAAGGTGATGGTGAGCTGCATGCAGATGAATGACCAGGGATAATACAAGCTGAATGGCACAACTTTAAAGCTATTGAGAGTAACAGAGAGACCTGAGGTGTTTGTATGCAATCTTTGAAAGTAGCTGGACAGGTTAACAAACAGTTCACAAAGCAAATAGATTCCGAGGCTTGATTAATAGAGACACAGAGTAGGCTGTCCAGGATATTGTGTTAACCCTATAGAAAAGACTAGTCCGGCTCCATCTGGAGTTTTGTGTCCAATACTGGAAACCACACTTTCGGAAGGACATGAAACCTTGGAGAGGGGACAGAAGAGTTTTACTGGAACTTTTCCAGGGATGCGAGATTACAGTTATGGAGCTGGGATTGTTTTCCTTGGAGCAGGGACATTTACAAGGTGATAAGATAGGGATATTTAACATCATGAAGGGTTTATGTAAATTATATAATGTTTCTAATGTATGAGGGGCCATTAACCAGAGGACATAGATTTATGGTGATTGGAAAAAAGAAGCAGAGTTGACATGAGGATTATTTTAATGCAATTTCTGTTTCGGATTTGCAAATTATTCTGTGATAGGCTGAAGGATACAGATTCAAAAGTAGATTCAAAAAGTGATTTGGTTAGATATTAAGGGGAAAGGTTCAAGGATCTGGGAAAGATCCAGGGTGTGGAACTCACTGGAAACTCAGCAAAAGAGCCAGCACAGACTTCATAGACCAAATGACCCCCTTCCATGCAATGCTATTATATGTTTCTATGACTTTTCCTGCCTGTACTTTTACAATTTTCCTATCGTTTAAAAAGGTGTTTGATAAAGTACTATATAACAGCCGTGTGACCCAATAAGAAACACATGGGATTAAAGGGCCAAAGTCAGCCGGGGCTCAGTTTGTAGCTCTCTCCCCTTTCAGTCACAAGCTTCCAGGATCAAGTGTCATGAAATGACTTTTTCACAAGAATCAAGGCTGACAGTGCAGCGACAGTACTGAGGGAGTATTGCGCTATCAGATGAGCAGTCTTTGGAATGAAACGTTAAACCAAGGCCCCATCTGCCCTCTCAGGTGGATGCTAATGATCCTGTGGGATTATTTAGAAGCAGATCAGGGGAATTATTCCCTGTGGCCTGGACAATATTTATCCATCAAGCAACATCATAAAAACAGATCTGGTCATTATCACATTGCTGCTTGTGGGATCTTGCTGTGCTAAAATTGGCTGCTCTGTTTCCGACACTACAAGAGTGAGTCGGCATTATAAGTATACGTTGATTGTAAATCGCTTTGGAACATGCAGTAGTCATGAAAGGCGCTACATAAATGGAAGTCCTTTTTTTTCTTTTTCAATCCCAGCATGCAAGAAATTAGTTAGGTGACAGGTATCAGAGAGTAGGGAATAATGGCTGCTTTTCAGCTGGAGCGAAGTACACAGTGGGGTTCCCCAGGGTGACTGTTGGGATCCCTGGTGTTGCATGCCAATGCAGTGGGCTTGTGTACAGAGGGGGTAATGTCCAAGTTTTCAGATGGAAGGAAACTCAGAAATGTTAATAAACAGTGAGAAGGATAGTAACAGACTTCAGGAGGACAGAGACTGACTGATGAAATGGGCAGGAACATGGCAGATGGAATCTAACACATTGAAATGTGAAGTGAGACATTTGGGTAGGAAGTATGAGAAGAAAAAAATATAAAATAAATGGTACCATTATAGAGTGAGTGCATGATTAGAGAGACCTAGGGTGTAAACACACAGATCTTAGATAGTAGCATGCAGTGTCCTTGGTGTTAGAGAGAGAGACACAGAGTAATAAAACTCAGGAGGAAATGCTGATATTTATACATCATTGGTTAGGTCCCAGATGGAGAATTGTGTCCAATTCTGATCACCACACATTGGTAAGGATGTCAAGGACGTAGTGAAGATACAGAGGTGAATTACTAGAATGGTACCAGGGATCTGGGAATACAGTTACGTGGATAGATTCGAAAAGCTGGGATTGTTCTAATTAGAGCAGTGATAGGTAAGGGGAGATTTGATATTAAATTCAAAATTATGAAGGGTTTTGATAAGGTAATCAATGTGAAACTGTTTCCAGTGTCAGAAACAGGGTTGGCACAGTGGTGCAGTGGTAAGCATTGCAGCCTCATATTATGGGTACTGCCTGTGTGGAGTTTGTGGGTTTCCTCCCTCAGCCAAAAGACTTGCAGGTTGATAGGTAAACTGGCCATTATAAATTGCCCCTAGTATAGGTAGGTGGTAGGGGAATATAGGGACAGGTGAGGATGTGGTAGGAATATGGGATTAGTGTAGGATTAGTATAAATGGGTGGTTAATGGTCGGCACAGACTCGGTGGGCCGAAGGGCCTGATCGAGTGATGTATTTCTAAATCCAAAAATCTAAAGTTCAGTATTAAGAAGACACAGGCGGAAGGTAATTGACAAAAAACCAGAGGTGAAATGAGGAGAATTTTCTTCCACAGCGAGTTGTTGGGATCTGGAATTCACTGGCTGAAAACATGGTGGAAGCAGATTCAATAATATCATTCAAAAGGCAATTTAACAAATACTTGAAAAGGAAAAGAAAAACAGAGGTCTGGGGAAAGAGGAGGAAAGAGGAACTAATTAGATGGCTCTTTCGAAGAGACAGCACTGACACAAAGGGCCGAATAGCCTTCTTCTGTGCTGCATCAATCTCTTATTTTATGAGCAAGAGAAAGTGAGTGAAGAGAGAGAGAAAGACAGAGTGTGAGAAAGTGTGAAAGAGAGAACAGCAAATAGAAATAGAGAGTACGTCGTGTTTTTGGGCAGAGGGATCATGATCTGCCCGTGCCCGTTCCTGTTGAGGCAGGTGACAAACACACTTCCTGCTGCCTCCTCATTTCCATGAATTCTACGTGCCACCCCGGGTGACCTGCGCTGCTGTCTGTCTGGATGCTTAACAGGGCCCTAATGGTGTGTGAGGCTGACACATGTTTCAGCCAGGTTCAGCTTTTAAACGCAGTCTGTCCCTCTTAAAGAGAAGATGCACTGATTCACTGGAGGCTGCTGCTGCTCACTGTGAATTCTGCAATTGGAGACAAGGTAAATAGCACACTGCAACAGAGGGTTCTGCGGTTCACGGATGTGGGGATGGATGTCTTAGTTACGAAGGGTGACAGGAGGAGAGAGGCTCTGTTTCCGTGTGGTGGGGTGGAGACTCTCAAGGAACGTCCTCCGAAGGGAATCGGTGAAGGTGGCCAGGGAGGTCAATGCAAGAATTCTCGCCACGAGAATCTGGCAGCAGAGCCAGAAGAAGTTTAATGAGCTCATACGGGTGGTCAATGTCATTGAATTAATCTCCAAATGGCATCTCCTACCCACAACATCACCAACCTCTCACACTGCTCAATACACCACACCCCCATCACTCACCCATCAGCAGTCCCTAACACTCAGGACTCACACCTAACATTCACATACTCCACCTTACCCTCACACACCTTGTACTGATAGCAGCCTCACACCCACCTCTCACTGCCTCCAATTACCTACAGCTATTCAGCTATGGCAGGCACATCATCAAAACACAGTGTAAAACAATCATTAATATTCTGCCTTCTTTCTTACAGGACAAGGTGACCCATAATCACAGGGAGCAGCAAGTGAACCGGCGAGTGACCAGGCATACCTTCATCCCCTGAGCCTGAGGGAGGAGATGATTCTTCACATCATGGGACCGGCTGTAACAGAGCCCGTGGCCTCCGGCATCACCAAGAGCATTCAGGATGATGCTATGTTCCTGTCTTATGCCCCTTCTTAACTCCCACCTCCCCCCGCATCCTGCTGTCTGGGATGATGTACAAGCTGGAGATGGTGGGATCATGGACCTCCTGCTTTCCAACCCACCCACAATCTCTCATCCCAATACGACCCTTCTGATTTTACACTTCCCAATGGTCCCCCAAAACTGCCAGCTTCCCAGTCACAGCAGCTCCAGGAGACAGAGAGAGAGCATCAGCACAGGACTGATGGTGAAGCCCCATCACTTAGTCTGATACTCACAGCCTCCAGCTCAAATACCTCCACTGTGTGTGCCTTAGAGGCTGGTATAGAGTCGGAATCTGCACATGCTGATTCACGGAAAACGCACGAACTGCAGCCAGGGCAGGGGGAAAGGATTGTGCATGTGGCAGCTCTCAGACAGCGAGGTCGCAAACGTGTTATAATACACAGGACTCAGATCAGAACATTACTGGGCTGCTGCCTATGTCGAGGTGGTACAGTTTGAATCGAAGCACTCAAGGCCCAGAGCTGCTCGAGGACGTCCTGAAAGGTCATCTGCAGTCTCCCCGAATGAAAGTCAGCAGTCTTCCACCAGCCATGCTGCAGTCACTAGGGAAACACTGGGGAGCACGAGGCAAATCGAGGGAACGCACAAGACAGAGACTAAGGGAATATACAAGAGTGAATATTTCCATTTTCCTTTTGTATAATTGGATGTGTTGTTGGATAAAGATGTTACTGAAAAGGTTTATGTTGGTGGTTTTTGTTACAGGATGGTGACCAAGGGAACACTGTGATGGGGCATCTCAGATGGGTGAAATGGTGGAGAATGGGTGATCCATGGTGGGAAAGGGAAGTTGTCCTATGGGAAACAAAATCTTAGCAGGGACTCTCCGACAGCTTGTCTAGTTCGAAGGCGTCCAGGAAATATCCTCCCTGCGTCCTCCTCCTCCTCCTGAGGTGTCCTCCGGATTCCTGGTGCCAATGCCTGTGTCCTCATGATGGTGATGATATGAAGGGTGCAGCAGAACACCATGAACTTGGACACCTGCTCCAGTGTGTACTGAAGGGCTCTCCCCGTGCGGTTCAGACATTGAAAGCATTGCTTCATCACACCGATGGTCTGTCCCACCATGTTCCTGGTGACTCCATTGCTCACATTATACACATGTTAATTGTGGGAGGTTGTCTGGCGGTGGTAGGTAGTTTGGGGATGTAGAAACATGAGCTGTGTCTAGACGGTTTTTTTCTTTGCCTCCGAGGAGCCACATTCTGGTTCTGTATGGAAGCCCTAAGTGTTGAGAATGGCTGACTGCTTCAGAATGAAGGTATGGTGGCTGCTGACAGGGTAGTCAACATTCACCAACATGATGTACTGGGCATGCTCACACACCAACTGTACATTAATGGAGTGAGAGTTCTTTCAGTTCCTGTACTTCTCCCCATTGACATGGGGCCCCCGCAGAGACACCTCCACCATCAGGATTCCCGCTATCCTGACAAAGCCACGGGATCTCTCATTCTGCTTCTCCCTGCTGAGCGAAAAAAACGATGACATAGATGGTCACCCTCACCTCCCAGAATTATCAATGGGAATGGACAACACACAGGCCTCGTAACTACTGGTCAGTTAGTTTAACATCAGTGGTGAGGAAGGTTTTAGAAACTAAATCAGCGGGAAAAAAATCAACACACACTAGGAGATGTTTGAGTTAATTAAGGGTTGTCCACACGGATTTTTAAAAAGCAGATCATGCTTTCCTGAACTAATTGAATTTATTTTGATGAAGTAACAGAGCAGGTTGATGAAAAGAATGTGGTGGATGGTCTACGTGGATTTTAAGAAAGCGTTTGATGAAGTACCACACAAAAGGATGTGGAAGCTTTAGAGAGGGTGCAGAGGAGATTTACCAGGATGCTGGCTGGACTGGAGGGCATGTCTTACGAAGAAAGGTTGAGGGTGCTCGGTCTTTTCTCATTGGAACGAAGAAGGATGAGAGGTAACTTGACAGAGGGGTACAAGATGATGAGAGGCATAGATAGATTGGATAGCCAGAGACATTTTCCCAGGGCAGAAAGGGCTATCACCAGGGGGCATAATTTTAAGATGATTGGAGGAAGGTTTCGGGGAGATGTCAGAGGTAGGTTCTTTACACAGAGAGTGGTGGGTGCGTGGAACGCACTGCCAGCGGCGGTAGTAGAAGCAGATACATTAGGGACATTTAAGTGACTCTTGGATAGGTACATGGATGATAGTAGAATGAAGGGTGTGTAGGTAGTTTGATCGTAGAGTAGGTTAAAGGTTCGGCACTACATCGTGGGCCGAAGGGCCTGTACTGTGCTGTACTGTTCTATGTTCTATGTTCTAAAATGTTGGATAACAAAATTGAATGACATGGATTAGCATCCAATTGGATCAAATATTGATTGATGGAAAGAAAAGGGTGAGTCGTGTTAAATGGTAGTTTTTCAGACTGGAGGATGGTAGGCAGTGATGTTCCACAAGGGTCAGTGCTGGAACCACTTTTTTTTTGCTATATATAAATGACTTGGATCTTGGAATACAGAGCAGAATTTCAAGGCTTGCCAATGACACCAAACTTGGACGCGTGGCAAACACTGAGGATGACACAAACTGCCTGCAACAGGATATCGACAATCCAGCAGAATTAACAGAGAAATGGCAGGTGGAATTTAGTACAGAGGAGTGTGAGGTGATGCCTTTTGCCAGAAGGAATAGGAAGGCAATATAGACTTAATGACACAGTTCTGAACATTGTGCAGGAGCAGACGGATCTTGGATCCATATGCATTTATCATTGCAGGTGGCAGGACATATTAGGAGAGTGTTTAGCAAAACATATCAGATCTTGGAGGCAAGGATACAAAAGCAGGGAAACATAGAAACATAGAAAATAGGAGCAGAAGTAGGCCATTCGGTCCTTCGAGCCTGCTGCGGCATTTGTTATGATCATCGCTGATCATTTAACTCAGTAATCTTTTCCCGTCATATCCTTTGATCCCTTTAGAACCAAGAGCGATATCTAACTCCTTCTTAAAAACATACAATGTTTTGGCCTCGACTGCTCCCTGTGGTAGCGAATTCCACAGGCTCACCACTCTCCCGGTGAAGACGTTTCTCCTCATCTCAGTCCTGAAAGGTTTACCCCTTATCCTTAGACTGTTACCCCTGGTTCTGGACACCCCAACATCGGGAACATCCTTCCTGCATCTAGTCTGTCCAGACTGATTAAAATTCTACAGGTTTCTATGAGATCCCTCCCTCACTCTTCTGAACTCCAGCGAATATAATCCTAACCGACTCAATTTCTCCTCATACATCAGTCCCGCCATTCCAGGAATGAGTCTGGTAAACCTTCGCTGCACTCCTTCTATTGCAAGAACATTCTTCCTCATATATGGAGACCAGAACTGAACACAATATTCCAGATGTGACCTCACCAAGGCTCTGTATAATTGCAGCAAGACATCCCTGCTCCTGTACACGAATCCTCTCGTTATAAAGGCCAGCGTACCATTTGCCTTTTTACCGCCTGTTGCACCCGCATGTTTACCTTCAGCAACTCGTGTACGAGAACACCGATAATTCCCTTCTCTCAGTTTATACCAGTTCTGATAATAATCTGCCTTCCTGATGTTGCTACCAAAGTGGATAACCTCACATTTGCCCACAATTATACTGCATCTTCCATGCATTTGCCCACTCACTCAACTTGCCCAAATCACACTGAAGCCTCTATGCATCCTCCTGACAACTCACCCTCCCACCCAATTTTATGTCATCTGAAAATGTCGAGATATTACATTTAAATCCCTCATCTAAATCATTAATATATATTGTGCGTAGCTGGAGTCCTAGCACCGATCCCTGTGGTACCCACTGTTCACGTTCTGCCATTCAGAAAAAGACCCGTTTGTTCCCACTCTTTGTTTCCTGTCTGGCAACCAATTTTCTATCCATCACAATAAACTACCCCCAATCCCATCTGCTTTAATTTTACACTCTAATCTCTTATATGGTACTTTGTCAAAAGCCTTCTGAATGTCCAAATAAACCATATCCACTGGCTCCCCCTCATCAACTCTACTAGTTACATCATCGAAGAATTCCAGTAGATTTGACAAGCATGATTTCATTTTCGTAAATTCATGATGACTTTGTCCAATTCTACCACTGTTCTCCAAGTGCTCTGCTATAAAATCTCTGATAATGGCTCCAGGATTTTCCCCACTTTCGACGTCAGGCTCATTGGTCTATAATTCCCTGTTTTCTCTATATATCCCTTTTTAAATAGTGGAGTTACATGAGCTACCGTCCAATCTGTAGGAACTGTTCCAGAGTCCATGGAATCTAGGAAGATGTCCAGCAGTGCATCCACTATTTCTAGGGTCACTTCCTGAATTATTCTTGGATTAAGATTATCAGGCCCAACACCATTTCTCTACTAATACTGATGTATTTAACTTCCTATCTCTCACTAAACCCTGTGTTCCCCAACATTGCTGGTATGATATTTGTGTCCTCCTTTGTGAAGACAGAATCAAAGTATGCACTTAGATGGTCAGCCATTTCTTTGTTCCGCATAATAAATTCCCCTGTTTCTGAGTGTAAGGGACCTACATTTGTCTTCACCAATTGTTTTCTCTTCACATACCTATAGAAACTTTTACAGTCAGTTTTTATGCCCCCACAAGCTTACTCTCTTACTCTATTTGCTGCTTCTTAATCAATCCCTATGTCCTCCTTTGCTGAATTCAAAACTGCTCCCAATCCTCAGGTCTGTTGTATTTTTTTTCCCTGGAGAATTTGTGTGCCTCTTCCTTGGATCTAATGTTATCTCTAATTTCCCTTGCAAGCCATAATTTGGCTACCTTTCCTTTTTTTTTCTTTTGTGCCAGGTATGCTGTTATAGATGCTACGCTGAAACTTTGTAATGCTTTGGTTAGACTCGAACTGGAGAGCTCTGTCCAGTTCTAATCACCACACTTTAGGAAGGATGTAAAGGTCCTTGAGAGAGTGCAGTGGAGATTTACCAGAATGGTTTCAGGGATAGGGGGTTTAGTTACAAGGTCAGTTTGGAGAAGCTGGATTTGTTGTCCCTGGAGCAATGGGGATTGAGATAGATTTGATAGAGGTGTACACGATTATTATAAGCTTAGATAAGATATTGAAGGAAAAGCTGTTCCCGTGATGAAACACGGACTAGGGGTCACAGATGGAACATTTTGGATAAGAGATGCAGGTGGAATATGAGGAAGAACTTTTTAACACAGTGGATGGTAACGATCTGGAACTCACTGCCCATGAGAGTGGTGGAAGCCGAGACAATCAATGACTTCAAAAGGAAACTGGGTGGAACCTGAAGAAAATTCACTTGCAGAGCTATGGGGATTGAGCAGGGGATTGAGACTGACTGGATTGTTCCACATAGAACCGGAAATGATGGGCGAATGGCCTCCTTATGTGTCGTAAATGACGCTGTGACTCCATCAATCTCTACTAATCTATACTGGATATGTCTCCTGCTCCTGCCTGGAAATATCCAAATACATAGAGTTTCAATGAAACTGTGATCTTAACGTCCACTGACAGCTCCGTCATCACTCTGGTGTGAGGCTCCATGTGTTGCAGGAGGTGACACAGCTCTGTGACTAACTCCTTTTTGAATCAGAGTCACCTCACACACTGCGCCTGGGGCAGGTAAGGTAGAGAAAGTGCTCTTGGAAAACCCAGGGTGGGTAGGGTAAAGCCCCTTCCTCCTCCCTCTTTAGAGAGCGCCCCCTCTCAACATCCTCTGCTCCATTTGTTGGTCATGTTACAGACCCAGAGATACTGCAACTACAGTCCCCATACCTCGTCCAGAGTTGGGTCACCAAATCCTCTGTCCTCCCTGAATGTCTGCAGCAGCTCACAACACAACCTCCAGAAAACCATCCACAGCACCTCCACTAAATTTACAATAGCAAAAGTAAGTCAAAAGCCCCTCACCTGTAAGTTGGATGTCTGGTCCTTTTAAATAACACTAGAGGGGCTCCTCGTGCTGCTGAATATATGTTCAGCTGAGAATGACTTACACAGGTGGTCAGTGGACATGCACAGGCCAAGTTTCAAAGACATATATCAAAGCTGCTGCAATGGCTGAGTGGCACCATATTCAGACCCTTCCTCACACTACCAGCACATGCTTGATAAACCCGGGCTAAATCCCTGTCCAGCACTAAATCCCTGTCCAGCATGGAGCACTGCAAGTGACCGGCAGCTCAGCTCATACCATTTTATGGATCCAAGCGTCCATGACGTTGGGCGGTGTGGCGCTGTGGAGCTGAAAATCGTGGTCAGTGGTAGAATAAAGAGGGGGTGAAGTTTATTTTTAAAGCTAATTGAAGAAAATACTATAAGGCCAAAAGGAATATGGGAACAGTCAGGGGAATGGGACTAACTGGAGGGGTGAGGCCATGGAGGGATTCAAACACATGAATGAGAATAATAAAATTAAGGTGCTGCCAGACTGGGAGTCAATGTAAATCAGTGAGCACAAGGGTGATGGGTGATTGGGATTGGTGTGAGTTAGAATACAGGTAGCAGAGTTCTGGATGGGCTGTGGTTTATAGAGGTTTATAAATGGGAGTGTGACCAGGATAGAATTGGAATAGTCAAGTGTATATTTAACAAAGGCACAGATGAATGTTTCTGCAGCAGATAGGCTGAGGCAGAGGTGGAGATGTGTGTTAGTACAGAGGTGATAGTAGGCAGGTTGGTGAGAATATGGAGATGAACTCAGCTCAGATTTAAATAGAAGACAGAGGTTGCAAACTGTCTGGTTCAGCCTCAGATATTTGGCAATGAGGAGATCATGGTTCATGGATAGTGGATGGAATTTCTTATAGAGACCAATGACAACTGCACTCTTCCCAAATTTAAATAGCAAGAACATTATTTCAGTGAAACAAATTTTACAGATCTCATAGCGGGAAATAGAGACTTACCAGAGACAGCAAAGATGGGAGAGTAAATTACAAGCACTCTAATGCACATAGCAATGGTTTATTGAGCTAATATCTGGAGACTGAAATTTGCCAGGAATAACAACAGCAGCAAGGAGGGCAGAGGAAATGACAAGAATGGTAATGCAGTTAAACATGGTTTATAGAATTAATAGCTAGATACAGACACTTACTAGGGACACCAATAATAGCCAGGAAGGGGTAGTAAATGTATTGAATATTCCTCAGTGAGTAATAGATCCGACTGTTTAATGAGAACTGATCATAATCTGCAGAAAGAAAGTTAAACTCCCAGATGAAACTCCTGTTCATTGTTGTAACATTCCAATCTATTGTACTCTGATTCTGATCTTTCCTCTCCCTCTCTCCAGAGCCGCTGATCCCTATTAGTGCCGGGAGTGATATGATACTCCCACTGGCACTATGTGATAACACATTGAACGGAGCTCCTTATTAATAGAAGAGGGAAATCTTCCTGTGACACAATTAAGGTCCATGGAGCCTGACATTAATTGCAGTCACTGAACAAACAGGTTCAGTTAACCCCTTTCAATCCAACACTTTTTGTATCACAATAAACTAGAACATTTACCCGGTCTGGATGGGAATTCTGAGGGTTGGTGAGAGAAGGAATGGTGCAAATGGAAGAAGCACTGCACAGAATCTATCAATTCTCTCTTGATATAGGAGTGATGACAGAGCACTGGAGGGCTGCAAATTATACACCTAGTTTACAAAAAGGAGGGATGTGGTAAACCCTGTACTGTCCAGTCAATCTGACGTCAGTGGTGGTGACATTTCACAACCCAGGACAGAAATATTATTTGCTTGGAAAAGCATAGCATAATAAATTTCAAGCCACATGGATATGCTAATGACAATTCATGTCTGGCAAAGTTCAGCAAGAACTTATCCCAAGGTACTTCACAGCAGCATTATGAAACAAAGTATAACACTGAACCACCAAGGGAGATATTAGGTTAGGTGACCAAATGTTTGGTCAAAGAGGCAAGTTTTAAAGGAGTGTCTTAAAGGATAAAAGCGAGGTGGAGAGATGGAGAGATGGAGCTGTGTCGGGCGTGTATTCCAGAGCTTTGGGCCGAGGCAACTGAAGGTGTGGCCACAATGGTGGAGTAATTAAAATCAGGGATGCACAAGAGGCCAGAATTAGAGGAGCAGAGATATCTCAGAGGTTTGTGGGGCTGGAGGGGATTACAGAGTTAGTGAGGGGTGAGGCAATGGAGGGATTGGAAAACAAGAATGAGAATTTTAAAATCAAGACATTGCTTGACTGTGAGCTGATGTCGGTCAGTGATTGGGGAATTAGACTTGCTGTGAGTTAAGGCACAGGCAGCAGAGTTTTAGATGACCTCAAGTTTACAGATCGTAGAATGTGGGAGAATGAGTTCGAATAGTCCAGTCTACAGGTAATGAAAGCATGACTGAGAGCTTCAGCAGCGGATGAGTTAAGATGGGGTGAAATCAGGCGATGTTATTGAAGTGGAAATAGGTGGTGATAGTGATGGCACGAATATAACAGTGGAAGCTCATTTTGTGGTCAACTGTCACAGAATCACAGAATTGTTACAGGCGGCCATTCTGTCCATCGTGTCTGCACTGGCTGTCCAAAAGAGCAATTTATCTAGTACCGCTTCCCTGTCTTCTCCCTGTAACTCTGTACAATTTTCCTTTTCAGACAGCTATCCAATTTCCTCCTGAATGCCTCGATTGAATCTGCCTCCACCACACTCTCAGGCAGTGCATTCCAGACCTTAAGCACTCGCTGTGTGAAAAAGTTTTCTTCATGTTACTTCTGCTTCTTTTACCAATTACTTTTATTCTTTGCCCTCTCGTTTTAGAACCTTTCAGGAGTGGGGACAGTTTTTTCCCTATCCACTCTGTCCAGACACCTCATAATTGTGAATACCTTTTTTTCTAATCTCCTCTCAGCCTTCTCTTCTCTAAGGAAAATGTTCCCAGTTCTCCAGTCTCTCTTCATAACTGATATTCTTCATCTCTGGAACCATTCTTGTGAATGTTTATGTACACTCCCCAATGTCTTCACGTTACCTAAAGTGTGGTGCCCAGAACTAGACGTAATACTGCCACTGAGGCCAAACTAGTGTCTCATACAAGTTCAAAATAACCTCTTTGCTTTTGCATTCCATGCTGCTGTGAATAAAGCGCAGGATACTGTCTGGTTTATTAAGTGCTCTCAACCTCTCCTGCCAACTTCAATGACCCATGCATATATACACCCAGGTCCCTCTGCTCCTGCACACCCTTTAGAGTTGTACAATTTATTCTATATTGCCTCTCCATGTTCTTCCTATCGAAATTAATCACATCACATTTCTCCACATTGAACTTCATCTGCCACCTGTCTGTCCATTTCACCAACTTGTCTATGTCCGTTTGAATTTCTACACTATCCTCCTCACAGTTCACAATGCTTCCAAGTTTTGCATCATCTGCAAACTTTGAAATTGTGCCCTGTGCACCAAGGTCCATGTCATTAATATTTGTCAGGAAGAGAAACGATCCCAACATTGATCCCTGGGGAACTCCACTACAAGTCTTAAATGAAAACAAAAAGTGCTGGAAAGACTCAGCAGGTCTGGAAGCATCTGTGGAGAGTGAAGCAGAGTTAACGCTTCAGGCCTGTGACCTTTCATCAGAATTGGCAAAGGTTAGAAAGGTCAGGTTTTAAGGAAATAAAGCAAGGGTGGGGCAAAAGAGAAAAAAGAGGTGTTGAAAGGACAGAGGGTCATAGAGATTAACTGACAAGGAGGTCATGGGGCAAAGGCAAAGAGAGTGTGCTTGTGGTGTGGTGAAAGACAAAGTGTTAGTGCAGCGAAGGTGTTAAATGACAAAATAATGAACAGCCCAAGCCAAAAGCAGCAACATAAAAAAATCCAGTTTAAGGCCAGGACATGGCAAAAAAAATGATAAAGCAAAATAATTAAAAGAGCCAGTCTTGATCTGAAATTATTGAACTCAATGTTCAGTCTGGAAGTCTGTAGAATGCCTAATCGGACAATGAGGTGTTGTTCCTCGAGCTAACGTTGATGTTCACTGAGAAAGCGCCGCAGGCTGGGATGTGGTTGATGGAGGTTTATAACTGGGAAGGTGACCATGATAGAACTGGAATAGTCACGTGTAGATTTAACAAAGGCACAGATGAGAGTTTATGCAGCAGATGGGCTGAGGCCGAGGTGGAGACGGCAGGTATTGCAGAGGTGGTAGTGGGCATGTTTGTTGATGGAGAGAATATGGAGATGAAATCAGCTCAGGTTTAAAATACTACAGAGGTTGTAGACTGTCTTGTTCAGTCTCAGACACTGGCCAGTGAAAGGTAAGTGGTTCACAAATAGGGTATGAAGTTTCTTATGGAGACCAATGACACTAGCTTCAGTCTTCAAAAAAATAAATAAATTCCAAATCAGTATTTCAGTGAAGCAAGGTTTACATATCTCATGGCTGGAACTAGACTCTTACCGGGGCAACAACAGAAGCAAAGATGAGAGATTAAATTACACAAACCATAATGTGGATAGCAATGGTTATATAAAGATAATAGCTGGAGGGATACCAAAATCAGCAAGGGCAGAGTAAATGAGAAGTACAGTAATGCAGTTTAACATAGTTTATAGAATGAAGAGCTGGATATAGAGACTTACCAGGAACACCAACGATAGCGAGGATGAGATAGTAAATGTATTGAATAATGTTCACTGCGTAATTGATGCTAGATGCTAATGGTAGCCGATCATAATATGCAGAAAGAGTGTCAAGATCCCAGGATAACCCCCTGCCCATTTTTGTTTCATTACAATCTATTGTTCTCAGATTCTGACCCATTATTGTCAGATTCCAATCTATTGTCCTCGGATTCTGATCTATCCTCCCCCTCTCTCTGGAGACGCTGGTCCCTATTAGTGTCAGGGATGATGCTCCCACTCACACTATGTGAAAACACATTGAAAACAGTCCCTTACTATTAGAAGATGGAGCACCTCCAGTGGAATAATTAGGTTGCATAGAGACTGACATTAATTACAGTCACTGAGCAAATAGATTCCGTTAACCTCTTTCATTCCGACACTTTGCATACCACAATAAAGCAGAAAATTTACTCTGGACAGGATGCGTGAGGGTTACTGAGGGAAGGAATGGTGAAAATAGTAGAGGCACTGGCCAGAATCTTTCAATCCTCCTTGGATATGGGAGCGATGACAGAGGACTGGAGCACTGTAATTGTTACACCCTGTTTAGAAAAGGAGAGATAGAGTAAACTCTGTAATTACTGAGCAGTCAGACATGCATCACTACTGGGGAAATTTCATGGGGTCACAACCCAGGAGAAATATATTCGTTTCTTTGAAAAACATACGATAACAAACAAGAAGCAGTCGGGGTCTGGTAATAACAAATCATGTTTGGCAAACTTCAACAACAATTTATATTTATATAGCGCCTTTAACATAATGAAACGTCCCAAGGTGCTTCCCAAAAATGAGATACTAGTTTAAAGCTTGGTCAAAGAAGTAGGTTTTAACGGGCGTGTTAAAGGATGAAAGCGAGGTGGAGAAGCGGAGAGGTGAAGGGAGGGTATTCTCGAACTTGGAGCCTCATTAGCTAAAGGTGCAGATAATAGTGGTGGAGTGATGAAAATCAGGGCTGCACAAGAGGCCAGAATTAGAGATGCACAGATAACTTGGCGTTTTGTGGAGCTGGAGGATATTACAGAGATAGGGAGCATATATAAGGAGCAAGAGGGTAACTAGAGAACTCAAGGACAAAGGAGGAATGTTATGCGTGGAGTCAGAGAAAATGGGTGAGATTCTAAACGAGTACTTTGCATCGGTATTCACCGAGGAGAGGGACATGACGGATGTTCAGGTTAGGGACAGATGTTTGATTACTCTAGGTCAAGTCGGCATAAGGAGGGAGGAAGTGTTGGGTATTCTAAAAGGCATTAAGGTGGACAAGTCCCCAGGTCCGGATGGGATCTATCCCAGGTTACTGAGGGAAGCGAGAGAGGAAATAGCTGGGGCCTTAACAGATATCTTTGCAGCATCCTTAAACACTGGTGAGGTCCCGGAGGACTGGGGAATTGCTAATGTTGTCCCCTTGTTTAAGAAGGGTAGCAGGGATAATCCAGGTAATTATAGACCGGTGAGCCTGACGTCAGTGGTAGGGAAGCTGCTGGAGAAGATACTGAAGGATAGGATCTATTCCATTTGGAAGAAAATGGGCTTATCAGTGATAGGCAACATGGTTTTGTGCAGGGAAGGTCATGTCTTACCAACTTAATAGAATTCTTTGAGGAAGTGACAAAGTTGATTGATGAGGGAAGGGCTGTAGATGTCGTATACATGGACTTCAGTAAGGCGTTTGATAAGGTTCCCCATGGTAGGCTGATGGAGCAAGTGAAGGCGCATGGGGTCCAGGGTGTACTAGCTAGATGGATAAAGAACTGGCTGGGCAACAGGAGACAGAGGAGCAGTGGAAGGGAGTTTCTCAAAATGGCGACGTGTGACCAGTGGTGTTCCACAGGGATCCGTGCTGGGACCACTGTTGTTTGTGATATACATAAATGATTTGGAGGAAAGTATAGGTGGTCTGATTAGCAAGTTTGCAGACGACACTAAGATTGGAGGAGTAGCAGATAGTGAAGGGGACTGTCAGAGAATACAGCAGAATGTAAATAGATTGGAGAGTTGGGCAGAGAAATGGCAGATGGAGTTCAATCAGGGCTAATGCGAGGTGATGCATTTTGGAAGATCCAATTCAAGAGTGAACTATACAGTAAATGGAAAAGTCCTGGGGAAAATTGATGTACAGCGAGATTTGGGTGTTCAGGTCCATTGTTCCCTGAAGGTGGCAACGCAGGTCAATAGAGTGGTCAAGAAGGCATATGGCATGCTTTTCTTCATCGGACGGGGTATTGAGTACAAGGGTTGGCAGGTCATGTTACAGTTGTATAAGACTTTGGTTCGGCCACATTTGGAATACTGCGTGCAGTTCTGGTCGCCACATTACCAAAAGGATGTAGATGCTTTGGAGAGGGTGCAGAGGAGGTTCACCAGGATGTTGCCTGGTATGGAGGGCGCTGGCTATGAAGAGAGGTTGAGTAGATTAGGATTATTTTCATTAGAAAGACGGAGGTTGAGGGGGGACCTGATTGAGGTGTACAGAATCATGCGAGGGAGAGACAGGGTGGATAGCAAGAAGCTTTTTCCCAGAGTGGGGGATTCAATTACTAGGGTTCACGAGTTCAAAGTGAGAGGGGAAATGTTTAGGGGGGATATGCGTGGAAAGTTCTTTACGCAGAGGGTGGTGGGTGCCTGGAATGCGTTGCCAGCGGAGGTGTTAGACGCGGTCACAATAGGGTCTTTTAAGATGTATCTAGACAGATACATGAATGGGCAGGAAGTGAAGAGATACAGAACCTTAGAAAATAGGCGACATGTTTAGAGAGAGGATCTGGATCGGCGCAGGCTTGGAGGGCCGAAGGGCCTGTTCCTGTGCTGTAATTATCTTTGTTCTTTGTTCTATGGAGGTATTGAAAACGAGGATGAGAATTTTAAAATCAAGACATTGCTTGACTGGGAGCCATGTCGGTCAGTGATAGAGGAAGAAAACTTGGTGTGAGCTAGGACATGGGCAGCAGAGTTTTGGATGACCTCAAGTTTACAGAGTGTAGAATGTGGGAGATCAGCCAGGAGTGTGTTGGAATAGTTATGCACAGAGGTAACAAAGGCATGAATCAGGGAATCACATAATTATTACAGCACAGAAGGAGGCTATTCAGTCTATCATGTACACATCGGCTCTCCAAAAGAGCAATTAACCTCGTGCCATTCTCCGCCTTCTCCCCATAACCCTGCACATTCTTCCTTTTCAGATAACAGTCTAATTGCATTTTGAATGCTTCAATTGAACCTGTCTCCATCACATTCTCAGGCAGTACATTCCAGTCCTTAGCCATTCCTTGCGTGAGAAAATATTGCCTCATGTCACTTCTGCCTCTCTTACCCATTAATTTCAATCTGTGCCCTCTCGTTCTCGATTCTTTTCACGAGTGGAAACAGTTTCTCTCTATCTCCTCTGTCCAGACCCCTCATGGTTTTGAACAACTCTATCAAATCAACTCACCTCTCAGCCTTCTCTTCTCCAAGGAAAATGATCCTAACTTCTCCTGTCTATCTTCATAACTGAAATTCCTCATGCCTGGAAGCATTCTCATGGATCTTTTCTGTACTCTCTCCAATGCCCTCACAATCTTCCTAAAGTGTGGTGCCCAGAATTGGACAGAATACTTCAGCTGAGGCTGAATCAGTGTTTTATATAAGTTCAACATAACTTCCTTGCTCTTGTACTGAATGTCCCTGTTAATAAAGCCCAGGATACTGTATGCTATATTAAATGCTCTCTCAACCTGTCCTGCCAACATCAATGACTTATGCACATATACACCTCGGTCTCTCTGCTCCTTTATAATGCTTTGCCCTTTATTTTACATTACCTCAATATTCTTCCTACCAAAATGAATCACTTCATATTTCTCTGCATTGAAATTCATCTGCCACCTGCCTGCCCTTTCCACCAAGTTGTCTAAGTACTTTTGAAATTCAACACCATCCTCCTCACAGTTCACAATGCTTCCACGTTTCGTATCATCTGCAAACTCTGAATTTGTGCCCTGAACACCATGGTCTTGGTCAGTTACCTTCTTTGGCCTCCTTGTCTCGAGAGAAAATGTATAAGCGCCTGGAGGTGGTCAGTGGTTTGTGGAGCCGCACCTGGAGTGGCTATAAAGGCCAATGCGAGAGTGAATTGGCTCTTCCACAGGCGCTGCAGATAAAATTGGATGTCGAGGCTATTTCACGGTTGGCTCTCTCCTTGTGCTTCTGTCTTTTTTCCTGCCAAATGTTAAGTCTCTTCGACTTGCCATTCTTCAGACTCGCCATTATGGCTATCTGCTAGCACTAGAGATCACTGGCAATTGACTCCCACAACTTGTGGTCATTGTCACAGGACTTCATTTCGCGTTTGCAGATGTCTTTAAAGCAGCGACACTGATGGCCGGTGGGTCTGATACCAGTGACAAGCTCGCTGTACAATGCGTCATTGGGGATCCTACCATCTTCCATGTGGCTCACATGGCCAAGCCATTTCAAGCGCTGCTGACTCAGTAGGGTGTATATGCTGGGGATATTGGGCGCCTCGAGGACTTCCACGTTGGTGATATGGTCCTGCCACCTGATGCCAAGGATTCTCCAGCGGCAGCGAAGATGGAATGAATTGAGACGTCGCTCTTGCAATATATATCAGGAAAATCAAGGGTGCCAACACTGACCCCTGGGGACCTCCATCCTTTCCTCCAGCCCCCCAAAAACATCCACAAACTACAATTCTTTCTTTCCTGCCACTCAGCCAAAGCCGTATCCATGTTGTTACCGTCCCTTTTCATTCATGAACTATAAGTTTTCTCACAAGTCTGTTATGTGGCACAGTATCAAATGTCTTTTGTAAATACAATACACCACATCAATAGCATTGCCCTCATCAACCCTCTCTGTTACCTTCTCAAAATCTCCAGGCTGTTAGTTAAATAGTATTTGCCCTTCAGGAATCCATGCTGTTTTCCTTACTTAACCCGAATTTGTCCATGTGACTATTAATTTGTCCCGAATTATTATTACTAGAAGTTTCCCCACCACTGCAGTTAAATTGACTGGCCTGGAGTTCTTGGGATTATCTTTAAACCCATTTTTGAACAAGGATGTAATATTTGCAATTCTCCAGTCCTCCGGCATCACCCCTAGTCTAAGGAAGATTGAGAATTTATGGCCAGTGCCTCTGCGATTTCCACCCTCACTTCCCTCATAATCCTTGGATGCACCTCATTGGCCCTGGTGCTTTATTCACTTTACCTCTAGACAGCCTATCTAATATGTCCACTTTATCAATTTTAAACCCTTCTTGTTTCTTAATTACCTGCTCTTTCGCCATTGCCAGTGTTGTACCTTCTTCCTTGTGTTATGACCCGAGGCGAGAGGTGTGCACTGTTAACTCAGTCCAGCTTCTCCACAGGTCACAGCATTTTTTTCTCATTTTCCCACTTGCTGAAACAGTCCATCAGATACACTATTCTCATCACAATAGAACACACTTTACTGAACTAAACAATTAACAGTTTATCATAAATGAAGCAGGTGCAAGACCAGGAATCCTGCAGCGAGTAACTCACCTCCTGACTCCCCAAAGCCTATCCACCATCTATAAGGCACAAGTCAAGAGTGTGATGGAATACTCTGCACTCGCCTGGATGGCTGCAGCTCCAACAACACTCAAGAAGCTCGACATCATCCAGGACAAAGCAGCCTATTTGATTGGCACACCATCCACAAACATTGACTCCCTCCACCACCGACGCACAGTGGCAGCAGTGTGTACCGTCTACAAGATGCACTGCAGCAATGCACCAAGGCACCTTAGACAGCACCTTCCAAACCCGCGACCTCTACCATCTAGGACAAGGGGAGCAAATGCATGGGAACATCACCACCTGCAAGTGCCCCTCCAAGTCAGACACCATTCTGACTTGGAACTATATCGCCATTCCTTCACTGTCGCTGGGTCAAAATCCTGGAAGTCCATTCCTAACACAATTGTGAGTGAACCTACCTCCCATGGACTGCAGCGATTCAAGAAGGCAGTTCACCACCACCTTCTCAAGGGTTATGGAGAGATGGGTAATAAATGCTGGCCTAGCCAGTGATGCCTCCATCCCAGGATCGAATAAAAAAGTCTCAACTAGAAATGAAGTAAAACAATATCACACAGATCAAATTTTTAAAAATCCAACAATTAATTTTTAACTTCCCTTTCCCACCTTAATCAAACTTCAAAGTCCCTTTCAACCTGAACCAAATTTTAAAGTTACTTTTTTTTTTTACCTTAGTCCCTTAAAACTCAAACACAGACATATACACTGGTTAACCGAAAACAAGATCTTAAAAAAAAAAGATTTTTCGATCAGAGCTCTGTGACAAACAAAAAGCATTTGGGTTAACTAGTTGCCCATTTTGAAGGAAACAGCAGATGAGTTATGTTGTTCCAAACCAGCATGCAGTCTAACTTCTGAGCACACACATCCAGGTTACCAGACAACAGTTCTCTTCAGGCGGCATTGAGAATTATTTTTAGCAGGCTTTCTTCAAACAGGAAACAAGATGACTCAACTCCGTGGACTTCACAAGTTCTGTTCTGGAATTTCTGGAAAATGAGCTGGGTTGTGGTCTTCTCTGCTTTCTTGACTTTTTCTTCAGACTTGACGTTGTCTCCTTCCGGAAGGTAAAACACACACACTGACCGACAACCAGAAAGCTTGTCAGTTTTTCTGTCCATCCCAGGTGTTCTCTGCGACAACGGGGCTTGTCTAATCAAAGGAGAACGTATCACTTTTCTGCCCGCTACCAGGGTTTCGGCTTCATCTCCAACCCAAGCCTTGTGATAACCAGTAACTCTGTTGCCAGTCCAGCTCCCTCTCAGTGACCTCTTGGTGGTTCAATTTTTAATAAAAAAAACGGTCTAACATTTATTCAGCTGAACCATAAATGCCTTTAGAAATATTTTTTTTTACCAAAAAAGAATCACTTTTGTTACACTTGGTAAAGACAGATGCAACGTATTCATTTAATACCTCAACTATGCCCTCTGCATGCATGTGCAAATCCTCTGTGTGGCCCCTAATTGGTGCAACTCCTCCTTTTGCTACCTGTTTATACGTCTATAGAAAATTTAGGAACTCCATTTAATGCTAGCCGCCAGACTCTTCTCATATTCTATTTTACTTCTCTTACTTGCTTTTATGCTTCCGCTTTGCCTGGTTCTCAGTAGGATTGTCTACCTGGCGTCTGTCATAAGCACACTTTTTCTTCTTCATCTTAATCTCTACGTCACTCACCTCTTTTGTAATTCAGGGAGCTCTGGATTTGTTTACACTACCTTTCCCCTTCAAAGGAATATACCTTGACTGAGCCCAAACTATCTCCTCTTTGAAGGTAGCCCATTGTTCATCTATTGTTTTCCTGCCAATCGTTGACTCCAATTTATTTTCCCCAGCTGCATTCTTACCCCGCTGAAGTTGGCCTTCCCCCAGTTAATTATTCTTACCCTTTGTCCTTTTATGTAGTCAGCCTAAACCTTATGATGTAATGACCACTGTCCTTTAAGTGCTTCCCTACTGGTATTTGATCCACTTGGCCCACCTCATTCCCAAGTACCAGATCCAGCAGCGCCTCTTTTCTTGAATGAGGGTTTCAGCAGCAGATGAGCTGAGGCAGGGATTTAGTCAGGTGATGTTACAGAGATGGAAATAGGCGATTGTGGTGATGGCACCAGTGTGAGGTTAGAAGCCTATTTTGTGGTCCAATGTGACACCAAGGTTGTGAACAGACTATAGTAATCTCAGACAGTTACTAGGAAGAAGGAAGGAATTGCTAGCTAGGGAAGGGAGATTGGAGCGGGAAGCAAAAACAAGGGGCTGAATTTTATTCTCCCCAGCGGAGCGCGAAACATTGGTGGCCCATATGTGCAGTCTGTGTTCACTGTGCCACTGTGATGTAGCAGGCGACGTCTCATTTTAATACAGTGAACGGGCCGCCCACTCCACCCCCAATCACGTAACAGGGACGGCCTCAGCGACAACAGTAGTGTTGTCAGCTGTCTCTGTCCAGACACTGGTGCCATTTTTAAAGGGCAACCAGACCTGCCACAAAAAGTGCAAAGTTTAACCCCGTACACACACCCCCGCCAGTGCACTGCAAATAAAATGTTGCCCATTTCCCCCAAAAAACTTACATTGTATAGTTGCCTTCCCACCATCCCCTCCAAAGACTTAAACTGCCGAGTACCCTCGCAACCCAACAACTGTCCAAAGTGTAGAGTTTTCCCCCTCTTCCCCTACACTATTAATGCAGAGTTGACCACGCCCACCACAAGCACCAGCCAACACCCCCCACCCCATCAGTACTCTAAAAATCCTACTTTCCCCCCTTCCCCACCTCTGTGGCGTTGGCTTTCCCTGGACGGGAAAGCGACGGTGTGTGAGAAGAAGGGTCACTGACCCGAAACGTTAACTCTGCCTCTCTTTCCACAGATGCTGCCAGACCTGCTGAGTGGTTCCAGCATTTCTGGATTTTATTTCAGATTTCCAGCATCTGCAGTATTTTGCTTTTATTATGAAGGTGTGTGAGTGTCAGTCGCTGCATGGAAGATCCCGGGCTGTCAGTAAGATCACAGGGAATTGGACTGAAATATATACATTAAGTTTATTGAAATATTTAAAGGAGGGTACCGCTGCCGAGCGGGTGGGGTGAGGGGGCGGGGAGCCACGAGCCTCTGCACAGCTGGAAAGATCAGGCCCAGCAATCCCGATGTGTGGCTCCATGGAGACCTACATCAGGAGCCCAACAGAGTCCAGCCCAATGGTTTCAGTCTTCCCAATATTTTATTGGAGGAAATTTCTGCTCATCCAGTACTGGATGTTGCATAAGCAGTCTGATAATTTAACAACAGTGGAGGAGTGGAGAGAGGTGGTGGTGAGGTAAACATGATGGAGTTCTTTGATAAAACAATGGAGAGGGCTGATGAGGGTGGTGTGATTGAAGTTATATATATGGATGTTCAAAAGGTGGTTGATCAAGTGACATTCAATGGACAGGTTAGGAAAACTGAACCCTATGGATTAAAGGGACAGTGATATTGTGGATATAACATTGGCTAATGAAAAGTAAACAGAGAGAAATGGTGAAAGGTTGTTGGTCAGACTCCAGGTGAGTATACAGTGGTGTTCCCCAGGGCTCGATATTAGGACCACTGCTCTGTTTGCTCTTGGAGAACCCGGGGTGGGTAGGGCAGAGCCCCCTCCTCTTCCCACTTTACAGAGTTTCCCCTCTCTAGCCTCTGCTCCATTTGTAGGTCATGTAACTACAGTCCCCATAACTCGTCCAGAGTTCGGTTAGCAAATCCTCTGTCCTCCATGAATGTCTGCAGAAACTCACAACGCAACCTCCGGAAAACCATCCACAGCACCTCCACTAACTTTACAATAACAGAAGTAAGTCAAAAGCACCTCACATGCAAGCTGAGTAAAAAATACACGCATATGAACTAGGAGCAGACGTAGGCCATTCGGCCCCTCGAGTCTGCACCGCCATTCAATCAGATCATAGCTGATCGGTTTGTGTTTCGAATTCCACACTCCCATCTAACCTTGATAACCTTTCATTCCCTGGCTTGATAAGAATCTATCTATCTCCACCTTAAAAATATTCAATGACCCCGTCTCCACCACCTTCTGTGGCAGAGAATTCCAAAGTCACACAACCCTCTAGAGAAAAATGTTCTCCTCCTCTCTGTCCTAAAGCGGCGACCCCTAATTTCGAAACAGTGCCCCCTAGTACTGGACTCACCCACAAGAGGAAACATCCTTTCCTCATTCACCATGTCAAGGCCTTTCAGGTTCTTTTAAACTTCAGTCAAATCTCCCCTCACTATTCTAAATTCCAGTGAAAACAAGACCGTCCGTCCAACCTTTACTCAGAACACAACCTGCTCATTCCTGGTATCAATCTGGTAAACCACATCTGAACCGCCTCCAAAGCATTCACGTCCTCCATTAAATAAGGAGACCAAAACTACAGACAGTATTCGAGATGTGGTCTCACCAATGCCCTGTATAACTGAAGCATCACATGCTGACTTTTATTTTCAATTCCTCTTGTAATAAAGGAGAGCATTCCATTAGCCTTCTCTGTTACTTGCTGTACCTACCTACGAACTGTTTGTGACTCATGCACTACAGAACCTAGATCCCTCAGCACCTCGGAATTTTGCAGTCCTCCTGCCAAAGTGAACAACTTCACATTTTCCCACATTATACTCCATCTGTCAGATTTTTTTCCCCACTCACTCAACCTATCTATATTGGCCTACAACCTCCTTATGTACTTTTCACAACATACTTTCCTACCTATCTTTGAGTCATCTGCAAATTTAGCTAACATGCCATCGCTTCCCTCATCTAAGTCTTTCATATAAATTGTAAAATGTTGAGGCCCCAGCACAGACCCATGATGGACTCAACTTGTCACATCCTGCCAATCTGAAAAGGACCCATTCATGCATACTCCCTCTTTTCGGCAACTGGCCAATAAAACTTTGATCCAAGCTAATATGTTACCCACTACACCATGAGCTGCTACTTTGCACAATAACCTTTTATGTGGCACATTGTCTAATGCATTCTGGAAATCCAAGCGCAGTATGTCAAAGGGCTCCCCTTTACCCATATCACATGTTACTCCTTCAAAGAGCTCCAATAAATTGGTTAAAGATGACTTCCCTTTCACAAAACAATGCTGTCTATTCGCGATTACCTTGAGTATTTCTAAGTGCCCAGCGAAAGCCTCCTTAATGATCGATTCAAACATCTTCCCCACGACAGTTGTCAAGCTAACTGGCCTATAGTTACCTGCTTTCTGCATCCCCCTCTTCTTGAATAGAGGGGTTATATTTATTACATTCCAGTCTGATGGAACCTTTCCAAAATTAGTGAACTTTGAAAAATTAACAACAACACGACTACTACCTCATTAGCCACCTCTTTTAAGACTCTAGGATGAAGCCCATCAGGACCCGGGGACTTTTCAGCCCACAACTCCATACGTTTGCTCAGTAAAGCTTGGTATTTTCACCAAGTTTCTCTCTTCCTTCCACCTCCTGATTTACAGCTCCTACTGGAATGTTTCTTGTATCCTCGATAGTGAAGACAGAAACAAAATATTTGTTCATTGCATCCGCTGTTCCCTTTTTATCTACTATTAACTCCACATTCTCACTGTCCAGAGGACCAACGCTCTTTTTAAATACTCTTCTCCTTTTTAAATACACGGAGAAACTCTTGCAATCCATTTTTACATTTCTAGCTAGCTTCCTATCATACTCGAATGTCTTTCTCCTGATTAACCCGTTAGCCATTGTCTGCTGTTCTTTATATTCCGACCAATCATCTGAACTGCCACTCATCTTTGCACAATTATCTGCCTTTTCGTTAAGTGTGATGTTTTCCGTAATTTCTTACTAAACCGCTGGTGGGTCCTCCACCTGATAGTAGGAATATACTTATTATGGAGTATTCCTGAAATATCCCCTTAAATGTCTGCCACTGCTTCTCTATTGATCTATCTCCAAGACTAGTAACCCAGTTCACTTCAGCGAGCTCAACTTTCATGCCCAAATAGTTTCCCTTATTCAAGTTTAAAATACTGATCATAGATCCACTCTTCTCTCTTTGAAACTGGATGTAAAATTCAGTCATAATGTGGTCGCTGCTACCGAGAGGTGCCTTTACTCTGAGGTCATTAATTAATCCTGTCACATTACATTATACGAAGTCTAATATAACCTTATCTCTGGTTGTTTCCAGAACGTGCTGTTCCAAGAAACTACCTCGAAAGCATTCTATGAACTCTTCATCCGGGCTACTGTTCCCAATCTGATTTTTCCAGTTTATATGTAGATTAAGATCACCCATGATTATTGCCGTACGTCTATCACAAGTAAACAATATTTCTTCTTGTATACGATGTCCTACATTGTGATTACTGTTAGGAGGTCTGTAGACCACTCCTGCTAGGGACTTCTTTCTCCTGGTATTCCTCACCTCCACCCAAATCGATTCGACATTCTGATCTCCTGAACCGAGGTCATCTCGAACTTATGCCCCAACACCATCCTTGATTAACAGTGCCACCCCTCCACATTTACCGAGCATCCTATTCTTCTTGAATGTCAAATATCCCTCAATATTCAGGACCAGGAAGCCTGGTCCTTTTAAAAATACTAGAGGGGATTCCTGGTGCTGCTGAATGTCTGCTTAGTTGTGAGTGACTAACACACGTGATCAGTGGACATGCACGGACCAAGTTTCAAAGATATACATATTAGCTGCTAGAAAGGGACATTGACGTTACTCCAAACCCCTCCTCAGACTAACAGCAAATGACAGTACACCCAGGCTAGATCCCTACACAGAATGGGGGAGTGTGCTGGCCACACGAGAAGTGGTTGGCGGTTCCATTCACATCGTTTTTATAGATCCAGGTTTTTGTTACATTGGCACCAGTGGCACCTTAGTGTAAAAATCACAGCCGGAGGTGCTAAGGAGGGGAAAGAAATTCACTTTCAAAAGGGAATTGAAAAAAGTTTCAAAGGCAGAAGATTTACAAGAATATGTGAAATCGAGAGGGGTATAGGGCTAATTGGAGTGGTGAGGCCATGGAGAGATTCAAAGACAAGAATGAGAATATTAAAATTAAGGTGTTGCCAGACCGGAAGACAATGTAGATCAGTGAGCACAGGGGTGATGGGTGATCGGGATTTGGTGTGAGTTAGAACACAGGCAGCAGATTTCTGGATGGGCTGTGGTTTATGGAGGTTAATAACTGGGAGGGTGACCAGGATAGAATTGGAAGGTGACCAGGATAGAATTGTAATAGTCAAGTGTGGATTTAACAAAGCACAGATGAGGGTTTATGCAGTAGATGGGCTGAGGCAGAGGTGGAGACGGGACATATTACAGTGGTGGTGATAGGCAGGGTTGGTGATGGAGAGAATATGGAGATGAACTCAGCTCAGTGTCAACTGGATGCAGAGGTCGCAAACAGTCTGTTTCAGCCCCAGACATTGGGCAGCGAGAGGAATGCAGACAGTGGATAGGGAATGGAGTTTCTGACAGTGACTGAAGACAATGGCTTCAGACTTCCCAAGATTGACATGACAAGAACATTAAATCTGTAAAATATGCTTATAATTCTAAACGTTGGATACAGAGACTCACCAGGGACACCAATAATAGCGAGGATGGGATAATAAATCGTTTGAATCATCTTCAGTGCATAATAGATCCGATCATCTAATGTTATCCAAAAATAATCTGCAGTAACAAGGCCAAACCAATAGGAGAAACTCCGGCTTCCCATTGTAGTAACATCCCAAGCTACTTTTCTCATGTTCTGACCCATTGTTGTAACTTTCCAATCTATTGTTCTCAGATTCTGACCCATTGTTGTAACATTCCAATCTATTGTTCTCAGATTCTGACCCACTGTTGTCACATTCCAATCTATTGTTCTCAGATTCTGACCCATTGTTGTAACATTCCAATCTATTGTTCTCAGATTCTGACCCACTGTTGTCACATTCCAATCTATTGTTCTCAGATTCTGACCCATTGTTGTAACATTCCAATCTATTGTTCTCAGATTCTGACCCATTGTTGTAACATTCCAATCTATTGTTCTCAGATTCTGACCCATTGTTGTAACATTCCAATCTATTGTTCTCAGATTCTGATCTATCCTCTCTCTCGCTGGGGCTGCTGATCCTTGATAGCGCCGGGATTACGCTGTTGTTGACACTATGGGATAACACATTGAAAGGAGTCCTGTATTAATAGAAGAGGGAAATCCTCCAGCGACGCAATTAGGGTCCATGGTGACTGACATTAATTACAATCACTGAACAAACAGGTTCAGTTAACCCCTTTCAGTCCAACTCTTCTTGTGCCACAATAAAGTAGACCATTTACCCTGTCTGAATGGGATGTGTGGGGGATGCTGACAGAAGGAATGTTGAAAATAGCAGAGGCAGTGACAGAATGTTCCAATCCTCCTTGGATATGGGCTTGATGCCAGAGATGGGAGGGTTGTAAATGTTACACTCGGTTTAAAAAAGGAGAGATGGAGCAAACAGTGTAATTACTGACCAGTCAGTCTAACTTCGCTGGTGGGAAATTTCTAGACTTCACAGCCCAGGACAAAAACATTCGTTGCTTGGAAAAAAACATGGGACAATAAATGGACGGCAGCAGGGATATGGTAATGACAAATCATATCTGGCAAAGCCCAACAACAACAACTTACATTTCTTGGTCAAAGCAGGAGGTATTAAGTAGTGTCTTAAGGGAGGAAAGTGAGGCAGAGAGGCAGTGACAGTGGTATAGCGGTAATGTCACTGAACTAGAAAACCAGAGGTTCAGGCTAATGCCATGGGTTCAATTCCCACATGGCAGTTGGTGGGAATTAAAATTCAATCAATTAATAATTTCAATTCATTAATAAAAATCTGGAAATGAAATTTAGTCTCAGTCATGGTGCCATGAATCTGTCATCGATTGTTGTCAAAACCGATCTGATTTACTAATGTCCTTTCGGGAAGGAAATCTGCTGTCCTTACCTGATCTGGCCTCCATGTGACTCCAGACCCTCAACAATGTGGTTAACTCTTAAATGCCTTGTGAAATGTCCGAGCAAGTCACTCATTTGTCAAGGGCAATTAGAGATGGGAACAAATGCTGGCCTTGCCAGCGATGCACATATCCCACACACGAATAAAATAAAAGAGGTATAGTTAGGGAATTCCAGAGCTTTGGGTCTCGGCAGCTGAAGACCTGGCTGGCAGTGGAGCAATGATGAAAATCAAGCATACACAAGAGACCAGGATTGGAGGAGTGCAGATGTCTTGGAGGGTTGTGGGGCTGGTGAATATTACATAGATAAGGAGGTGTGAGGACATCGAGGGAGTTGCAAACACGGTTGAGAATTTTAAAATCTAGACATTGCTTAACTGGCAGCCGATGTATGTCAGTGATCGGGGAACGGGACTTGGTGTGAGTTTACACAAGAGCAGCAGAGTTTGGATGACCTCAAGTTTACAGAGAGTAGAATGTGTGAGACAAGCCAGGAGTGTGTTAAAATCTGGAATAGAAAGCTAGTCTCACTCATGGAGCCATGAAAGTATCATCGTTTTCTGTTAAACACCATCTGATTCACTAATGTCCTTTAGGGAAAGAAATCTGCCGTCCTTTCCTGGTCTAGCCCACATATGACTCTAGACTCACAGCAATGTTATTGACTCTTAACTGCACTCTGTGAGGGCCTAGCAAGCAACTCTGTTGAAGCATTTGAAAAGAAGGCTGAGAGTTTTTAAATTGATGTGTTGCTGACCAGGATCCAATGTCGGTCAGTGAGTTCAGGGAGCAATGGGTGAACAGGACTTGGTGTGAGTTAGGACATGGGCAGCAGTGTTTTTCATCACCTCAGGTTTACAGAGAGTAGAATGTGGGAGACCAGCCAGGAGTGTGTTGGAATAGTCAAGTCTACAGGTAACACAGGCAAGGGGGAGTGTTTCATCAGCAGAGGAACTGAGACAGGGATGAAGTCGTCCTATGTTAAGGGGGTGGAAATAGGCAGTTTTATTGATAGCGTGAATATTTGGTAGGAAGCTCATCGCAGGAGCAACTATGACACCAGGTTGTAAACACTTTGCTTTAGTCTCAGACAGTTATCAAGGAGAGGGATGGAGTCTGTAGCTAAGAAATGTTTGATGTGGGGTTTGAAAACACTGGCTTTAGTTTTCCTAATATTTAATTGGCCTGGCAGATGTGTGAAGTGATACATTGTGGAAAGATTTTATAATATTGTTTATTCATGGGTTGTGGGTGTCGCTGGCTGGGCCAGCAGTTATCACCCACCCCTAATAGCCTTTGAGAAGGTGATAGCGAACTGCAGGTGGATGAATGAGGAGAGATAACACAACTTTAAAGGTGGTGAGAATAACAGAGAGACCTGGGGTGTTTGTGTGCAATCTTTGAAGTGAGCTGGACAGGTTAACAAACAGTTAACAAAGAAAATAGATTCCTAGGTTTTATTAATAGAGACACAGAGTCGAATAGTCAGGATGTTATGTTACACCTATAGAAAAGACTAGATCGGCTCCACCTAGAGCATTGTGTCCAATACAGGGAACCACATTTTAGGAAGGACATGAGCCCATTGGAGAGGGGATAAAAGAGTTTTACTGGAATTTTTCCAGGGATGAGGGATTACAGTTATGTAGCTGGGATGGTTCAACTTAAAGCAGGGAAATGTAAAAGCAGATCTGATCGAGATGCGAAGCAGAAAGCAGAGAGTAGTGGAGAATATTTATTGTTCAGTCTGGAGGGAAGTACACAATGGCGTTCCCCTGTTCTGAAGAAGGGTCACTGACCTGAAACATTAACTCTACTTCTCTCTCCACAGATGCTCCCAGACCTGCTGTGTATTTCCAGAATTACTTGTACTTATTTCAGCTTTCCATCATCCTCAGTATTTTGCTTTCATTATCCCGATGGTCACTGTTGGGATCACTGTTGCAGTATGTTAATACAATGGGCTTGTGTACAGAGGGGATAATGTCAAGGTTTTGTGATGGGTGGAAACTCAGAAATGTTAATCAACAGTGAGAAGGATAGTAACAAACTTCAGGAGGACAGAGACTGACTGGTAAAATGGGCAGGAACATGGCAGATGTAATTTAACACAGTGAAGTGTGAAGTGAGACATGGGTAGGAAGTATGAGGAGAAACAATATAAAATAAATGGTACCATTATAAAGCGGGTGCAGGATTAGAGAGACCTGCGGCGTACACACACAGATCTTTGATGGTAACATGTAGTGTCCTTGATGTCAGAGAGAGAGGCACAGAGTGATAAAACTCATGAGGAAATGCTGATGTTTGTACATCATTGGTTCGGTCCCAGCTGGAGGATTATGTCCAATTCTGATCACCACACTTTGATAAGGATGTCAAGGACTTAGTGAAGAGACTGAGGTGATTTACTAGAATGGTACCAGGGATCTGGGAATTCAGTTATGTGGAGAGATTGGAAAAGCTGGGATTGTTCTCCTTTGAGCAATGAAGGGTAAGGGGTGATTTAATATATAATTCAAAATCATTAAGGATTTTGATAGGGTAATTAATGTGAAACTGTTTCCAGTGTCAGGAAGTTCAGTATTAAGAAGACACAGATTGAAGGTAATTGACAAAGAGCCAGAGGTGAAATGAGGAGAATTTTCTTACACAGCGAGTTGTTGGGATGTGGGATTCACTGCCTGAAAACATGGTGGAAGCAGATTAAATAATATCTTTCAAAAGGGAATTTAGCAAATACTTCAATAGGAAAAAAAGGAGACTGCGGAAAGTTGAGGGGGGGGGGGTGGATGTTGGTGGTGGAATTCATTAAGTAGCTCATTCCAAGAGACAGAACTGAGACAATGGGCAGAATAGCCTCCTTTTGTACTGCATCAATCTCTGATTCTATGAGAAATAGACAGAGAGTGTAGAGAGCGAGTGAGGACATGCGTAAGTGGGAAAGGAAGATAGATATAGCGAGAAAATCGGGTTTGCTTCGCTTTTCGGGTGTAGGGATTGTAATTCGTGATCTGCCCTTGCCTATTCATGTTGAGGCAGGTGACACACAAACTTCCTGCTGCCTTCTCATTTCTACGAATTCTATGTACCGCCTAGGGTGACACGCGGTGCTGTCTGTCTGCTGGGGCCTAAGGTTGTGTGAGGCTGGCTCGTGTTTCATCCAGGATACAGCTCTTAAAGACAGTCTGTTCCTCTTAAAGGGAGGTTGCACTGAATCACAGGAGGCTGCTGCTGACTGTGAAATGCCGCAATTAGAGACAAGGTAAATGGAATACTAGGACAGAGAGAGGGTTCTGCGGTTCACGGATGTGGTGCTGGACGCCTTAGTCATGGAGGGTGAAAGGCGTAGACAGGCCATGTTCCCATGGGGTGGGGTGCAGACCCTCAAGAAATGCACTTCGAAGTGAATAGGAGCAGGTGGCCAGGGAGGTCAGTGCAAGAAGTCTGGCCCCGAGGACCTGGCAGAAGAGCCAGAAGAAGTTAAATGAACTCACACGGGTGGTCAATGTCAGTGAATTCATCTCCACATGACATCTCCTGCCCTCAACACCAGTAACCTCTCACACTGCTCAATGAACCACACCCCCATCACTCACCCATCAGCTGTCCCTAACACTCAGGACCCACACCTAACATTCACATACTCCATCTCACCCTCACACACCTTCTACTGATACCAGCCTCACATCCACCTCTCCCTGCCTCCACATGCCTCCAGCTATTCAGCTATGGCAGGCACATCACCCAAACACAGTGCAACACAATTAGTGACATTCTGTCCTCTATCTTACAGGACAAGGTGGCTCATAAACACAGGGAGCAGCAGTGATCCGGTGGGGACCAGGCATAACTTGATCCCCTGAGACTGAGGGAGGAGATGATTCTCCACATCATAGGACCGGCTGTGACAGAGCCCGGAGCATGCGGCATCACCGAGAGCATTCAGGATGATGTTATGTTGCTGCCTGACGTTCCTTCTTAACTCCCACCTCCTCCTCATCCTACTGTCTGGGAAGATGTACAAGCTGCAGATGGTGGGACCATGGACCTCCTGCTTTCCATCCCATTCCCAATCCCTCACCACAACCCTCCCCTTCTGATTTTATACTTTCCAATGATAACCCAAAAATGCCAGCTTCCCAGTAACAGCAGCTCCAGGTGACAGAGAGAGAGACAAGCAGCACAACACTGATGTTGAAGCTCCATCACTTGGTCTGAAACTCATAGTCACCAGATCAAATACTTTCGCTTTGTGTACCTTAGAAGTTGGTATAGAGTCGGAATCTGCACGTGGTGAGTCACCGAGCACGAGTGAGCTGCAGCCAGGCCAGGGGGAACGGATAGTTCATGTGTCAGATCACCGGAGGGCTCGGTCACAAAAAAGCTGGCTGATGGGTAACAGCAGCTCAGGCTGCTGCTGCCCATGTCGAGGTGTTGCAGTCCGAATCCGAGCCCTCAAAGCCCAGAGCTGCTCGAGGACGTCCTGCAAGGCCATATGCAGTCTCCCCAGTGAAAGTCAGCAGCCTTCCACCAGCCATGCTGCAGACACTGGGGAAACACTGTGTAGGATCCCTAGCAAAGTCGAGGGAACCCACAAGACAGTCATTAAGGGAATCCACAAGGGTGAATAGTTGCGTTGTGTTTGCATAATTGGATGTGTTGTTGGATAAAGATGTTAATGAACAGATTTTTATTGCAGGATGGTGACCAAGCGGATGCTGTGATGGGGCATCTCAGATGGGGACAATGGTGGAGAATGGGGAATCCGTGGTGGGAAAGTGAAGTTGTCCTACGGCAACCGGAATCTTAGCAGGCAATCGCCGGCAGCCTGTCCGGGTGGAAGGCATCCAGGAAATATTCTGGAAATATCCTGGTTGGTTGGCGATGGATGGTGGGGTTTGAATTCCTTGGGGGTGAATCTTGAGCCATGTATAGACAGGGTAGTGATTGTCTCCCAGGAGCTACATTCTGATTCTCCACAGAGTTCTGAAGTTTGTGGGAACAGAGGAGGAGGTGTCGGGCGTCTTGCAAAGCATTAAGGTAAATAAGTCCCCAGGGCCTAATGGGATCTAACGCAGAATACTGAGGGAGGCAAGGGAAGAAATAGCTGGGGCCTTGACAGAAATCTTTGCATCCTCATTGGCAAGAGGTGATGTCCCAGAGGACTGGAGAATAGCAAATGTTGTTCCTTTGTTAAAGAAGGATAGCAAGGATAATCCAGGAAATTACAGGCCGGTGAGCCTTTGGTCAGTGGTAGGAAAATTATTAGAGAGGATTCTTCGGGGCAGGATTTACTTCCATTTGGAAACAAATTAACTTATTAGTAGCGAGAGGCAGCATGGTTTTGTGAAGGGGAGGTCGTGTCTTACGAACTTGATTGAGATTTCTGAGGAAGTGACGAAGATGATTGATAAAGGAAGGGCAGTGGATGTTGTCCATACAGACTTCTTTAAAGCCTTTGACAAGGTCCCTCATGGCAGACTGGTGCAAAAGGAGAAGTCACACGCGATCAGAGGTGAGCTGGCAAGATGGATACAGAACTGGCTCGGTCATCGAAGACAGAGGGCATCAGTGGAAGGGCGCTTTTCTGAATGGAGGGCTGTAAATAGTGGTGTTCCGCAGGGATCAGTGCTGGGACCTTTGCTGTTTGTAGTACATATAAATGATTTGGAGGAAAATGTAGCTGCTCTGATTAGTAAGTTTGTGGACAGCAAAAAGCTTGGTGGAGTTGCGGATTCTGATGAGGATTGTCAAAGGATACAGCAGGATATGGATCGGTTGGAGACTAGGGCAGAGAAATGGCAGATGGAGTTTTATCCAGACTCTCGCTGGCACGAGAGTGTCAATATAAATTTGCGTTTACATTCCCGGACAACTGTACACCTGGATGTGTCTCCCCCAGGGATTACATGATGGTCCGACAACATTCCACCAGTGGTTGGCGATAGATCCGGTGTTGCAGGTGCCGGACCCACCCCTACCCTTTGCCCTCGATGTCGCTACCACAGATACCACTTTATCAGCGGTATTCCTTCAGAAGAAACATGGCCGATTCTGCCGAGTGGAATACGCATCTCACTTGTTAACGTCAGTAGAAAGGGCCTTTACAATGTGTGAAAAAGATTTGCTGACCGTCTTCTGGGTGATTCAAAATGTTACTTATATTGTCAGCCTCAGCCCTGTTACTATCTTAACTGAACACACATCCTTCCAGTTGTTACTGGATGGAAGCTAAAGGACGGTAATGTTATATTGTCAGCCACAGCCCCGTTACTATCCTAACTGAACACACACCCTTCCAGTTGTGACTGGATGGACGGCTGAAGGACGGTAATGTTATATTGTCAGCCTCAGCCCCGTTACTATCCTAACTGAACACACACCCTTCCAGTTGTTAGTGGATGGAAGCTAAAGGACGGTAATGTTATATTGTCAGCCTCAGCCCCGTTACTATCCTAACTGAACACACAACCTTCCAGTTGTTAGTGGATGGACGGTTGAAGGACGGTAATGTTATATTGTCAGCTTCAGCCTTGTTACTATCCTAACTGAACACACACCCTTCCAGTTGTTAGTGGATGGACGGTTGAAGGACGGTAATGTTATATTGTCAGCTTCAGCCCCGTTACTATCCTAACTGAACACACACCCTTCCAGTTGTTACTGGATGGACGGTTGAAGGACGGTAATGTTATATTGTCAGCCTCAGCCTGTTACTATCCTAACTGAACACACACCCTTCCAGTTGTTACTGGATGGATGACTGAAGGACGGTAATGTTATATTGTCAGCCTCAGCCCCGTTACTATCCTAACTGAACACACACCCTTCCAGTTGTTACTGGATGGACGGTTGAAGGACGGTAATGTTATATTGTCAGCCTCAGCCCCTTTACTATCCTAACTGAACACACACCCTTCCAGTTGTTACTGGATGGACGGTTGAAGGACGGTAATGTTATATTGTCAGCCTCAGCCCCTTTACTATCCTAACTGAACACACACCCTTCCAGTTGTTAGTGGATGGATGACTGAAGGACGGTAATGTTAGTCAGAATCACATTGCTCGGTGGGCCTTGCTCTTGCAAGATAGATATATTTCAGTAAAAAAGGAAAATACTTTGACATGCTTGGCATACAATTTAATCTACCAGGCTGAACCCCATGAGTGTCAGGTTTTGACAGAAAAGGCCGTCAAGGGACATTTTGTGTCAAAATCAGTGCGGGGCGGGAGTGTCCAACGGAAGAAATCAGAAATCAAACCAGCACTCAACATTTTTGTTGACGGTTCATCTGCAGTGGAGGATGGGATTAGTCAGGCAAAGTGCGGATTACAAATACAGGATCATAATGGAAAACCTATTAAAGACATTGCCTTACAGTTACTGGCGAGTTTAAGTGTGCAGTGTGCCGAACGAGCTGCAGTCACTTTGTGCTGACACAACCACATGTTTCCCCCACTGGTTGATATAAATTCTGACAGTATGTACGTGTGTAACTGTTTGACCGAGTACCTACCTCTGTGGGAAGCGAGAGGTTTTGTGTCAGCAGATGGCAAACCTTTTCCATCTGTCCTATTACTGCAGAGAATAGTAGATGCAGCGAGGAGAGGATTACAGAAAATACTATGATATATTGACCTATGTTGTGAAAATTGGAAAGGAGATAATTGGGACAACTTTGTCTAAGTGTCGTCTGGAAAACCAGGTGGTCATATGTCCTTACCCTATATATATATATACATACATATAAAACAGCAGAATCAAAATGTGGATTTAATACCACTGTAAATTGCACCATGGAAACGAGGAAGGCATTATCAGGTTAACCCATGTGGCCTATAAGGCAAAGGGGAGATATTGCTTAACCACCACAATGAAGAAGTACCAGTATGGACATAACCGGATTTGTCTGGTGAGCAACAGTACGTCGCTTGTCAACCCACAAATACCAACTTGAGTAGAGAAGACGGAGTTGGTCGGCATACATAAAAGAAAGACAGAAACGATAATTGTTACAGAAAGTATTAAGGACGACTTGATAAATTACCTTCGGGAACATAAATATACTATTCAGCCATTGCCCATACGTTTGGGTCAAGAGAGGCAGCAACGAGAAACCATTGATGTAGTGTACTACAATCTGGAACAACAGTGGAAGATGATACAAGTTCAGATTGATGAGATAAATGATTCTACCTGGTGGGAGGACTTATGGAACTGGGGGTCAAACGTGAAGATACACCCTGGTTTAGAAATATCTCCCATGTCCTGATAGTCGTTTCAGGTGTCATGGTGATAGATGTGACATACTTAATTTGGAAACTTAAGAAATTGATTAAGGAATGTGAGAGGATGTATGAACACAGGTTGGACAGTTACCTTAAAGGCAATCAGTATTCGAAGTTGCTCCATTCAAATATTGACAATTAATTATGTAACACGAGGGTAGTTGTATAACTATTGGTAGATACTTAAAATGAATTAATGAATGACAAATGTATTCTAAAAGTTAAATTGCGACTGCGTTATGCTCGCACAAGTGATTATTTATTTAACAACGATGTTAACATTGTGCTTTCTTTAACATTACACTGCTTATGATCTTGCGTTAACAATGAAATTATAATTGCAGAAGTGTACTACCAAAGAGACATGAGAGTGTGATCCCTTGGGCATAGCCCTGCATGATCAGAGGGGGACGGGGGTGGTGTGGTGGTGGGTGTAGACTCAGTAAAAACACATAAGAACGTAATTGAAGCAATGAGGCTCGTCACACAACAATACACAACGTTTTGAAACATAGAGGGGCTGGTTAGAAGGAGCACAGCAAACAGATGGTCAAGGAATTGTAGACCATACAGAAAAGCAGGCTGAAACAAGAGAGAGATTCTACCAGACAGTGTCCCTGCACAAACCAGATAAAGGAGTTTCTATTGGCATGAGGTCGGATGAGACTCACAGTAGACAATGGCTGAAAATGGTGACAGCACGAGAACCCCGAGGAGAGAACACTCAAGAAAATTCCTTGAGCCATGGACTCAGAGAATAGAAAGGCAGCTGCCATTCTGAGACTGATCACCTCGTGTCTTGGGGTAGTATAACATGCAAGTAGTGAGTGCTTGTACCTGATGATTTAATGTGTGAATAAACATTGATATACCTTCCACCAGTCCGATTCTGTGAATTCTTCAAGAGTAAGTGCAGATTAGGCACAGCAACAATCTGATAGCTCTATACAAGGTCTTACCAGGAACATAAACACAAGCAACGCCTAGAGAGAAAATTGCACGACCAGTAACAAAATTAGCAATGCTTTGTCGAGTTTGCAGCCTTTATCAAAGACTCACCAGGACTAACAACAACAGCAAAGAGGGATGAGAAAATGACAGGGGCAGTAATTCAGTTAAACACGGTTCATAGAATTAATAGCTGGATAAAGAGTCTTACCAGGAACACCAATAATAGCGAGGATGGGATAGTAAATATATTGAATAACCTGAAGAGCTAAAAAGATCCGATAGTCTAATGAGAACCAGTCATAATATGTGGAAAGAGCGTCAAATTGCCAGATTAATCTCCTGTCCATTGTTATAACATTCCCATCGATTGTTTTCAGATTCTGACCCATTGTTGTAACATTCCCATCTATTTTTCTCAGATTCTGATCTATCCTCTCCCTCTGTCTGGAGCTGTTGGTCCCTCTTACTGCCGGGTTTGATGCTCCTGTTGACACTATGTGATAATACATTGAAATGACTCCCATATTAATAGAAGTTGGAAACCCTCCAGTGAAACAATTAGGGTCCGTGGAGACTGACATTAATACCAGTCACTAAACAAACAGTTTCAGTTAACCCCTTTCAGTCCAGGACTGTTTGTACCACAATAAAGTCGAACATTTATCCGGTCTGGATGGGATGTATGAAAGATGCTGAGGGAAGGAAAGGTGGGAATAGCGGAGGCACTGAACAGAATTTTTCAATCCTCCTTGGATATGGGAGTTGTGACAGAGGTCTGGACGGTTGTAAATGTTACACCCTACTTGAAAAAAAGGAGCGATTGAGTAAACACTGTATTTACTGACCAGACAGTTTAACGTCACTGATGGGGAAATTTCATAACCCAGGACAAATATATTCATTGCTTTGAAAAACATGGAATAATAAATAGACAGCAGTAGGGATATGGTGATGAAAAAGCATGTCTGGCAAACCTCAACAACGACTTATATTTATATAGTGCTTTTAATGTTATAAAACATCCCAAAGTGCTTCTCAGGATCATTACGAAGCAAAGTATGACACTGAGACACAACATGAGATATTAGATCAGATGGCCAACAGCTTGAACAAAGAGATAGGTTTTAAGGAGTACCTGAAAGGAGGAAAGCGAGACGGAAAGGTGGTGACCGTAGCAGAGTGGTAATATTACCAAAATTGTAATACTGAGGCTCAGGCTGATTCTCGGAGGACATGGGTTCAAATCCCACCGTGGTAACTGGTGCAATTTAAAATTCAATATGTGCTAAAATTCAATTAATTAATACAAATCTGCATTTGAAAACTATTCTCAGCAATGGTGCCATGATGCTATCATTGATCGTCATAAAAAAAACAGCCTGGCTTACTGATGTTCTTCAGCAATGGAAATCTGCCATCCTTATACGGTCTGGCCTCCATGTGACTCCAGACCCACAACAATGTGGTTGACTCCAAACTGAATTCTGAAAGGTCCAGCAAACCACTCAGTCATCAAGGGCAATTAGGGATGGGCAAAAAATGCTGGCCTTGTCAGTGACACCCACATCCCATGAACGAATGAAAAAAAAAACAGTGCAGTGAGGATATTCCAGAACTTTGGGCCTAGGCAGCTGAAGACCTAGTCGCCAGTGGTGCAGTGATTAAAATCCGGGTGCACTAGAGGCCGGAATTAGAGGAGTACATATATCTCGGTGGGTTGTGGAGGTGGAGGAGATTACAGAGATATGGGGCGGGGGGCGAGGCCATGGAGGGATCTGAAAACAAGGAAAAGAATTTTAAAATCAAGACATTGCTTGACTGGGAGCCAATGTCAGTCAGTGATAGATGAACGGGACTTGATGTGAGCTAAGACATGGGCAGCAGAGTTTTGGATGACCTCAAGTTTACAGAGAGTAGAATGTGGGAGATCAGCAAGGAGTGAGTTGGAATAATCACATCTAGAGGTGACGAATGCATGAATGAGGTTTCAGCAGCAGATGGGCTGAGACAGGGGTGAAGTCGGGTGATGTTACTGAGGTGGAAATAGGCGGCTGCAATGAATTCCTGAAAATGAGGTTAAAGATCATTTTGGGTGAAATGTGACACCAAGGATGTAAACATACTGTCTGTATCTCAGACTGTCACCAGGAAGAGGGATGGAATCAATAGCAAGGGAACAGAGTTGGAGTGGGGAGTGAAAACAATTGCTTCAGTCTTCCCAATATTTAACAGGAGGAAATTTCTGCTCATCTAGCACTGGATGTCGGATAAGCAGTCTGATAATTTAACAACAGTGGAGGAGTGGAGAGAGGTAGTGCTGAGGTAAACTTGATGGAGTTATTTGATAAAACAATGGAGAGGGTTGATGAGGGTGGTGTGATTGAAGTTATATATATGGACTTTCAAAAGGTGTTTGATCAAGTGTCATTCAATGGACAGGTTAGGAAAACTGAACCTTATGGATGAAAGGGACAGTGACAGTGTGGATATAACATTGACTAAGGAACAGTAAACAGAGAGAAGTGGTGAAAGGTTGTTGTTCAGACTCGATAGGAGTATACAGTGGTGTTCCCCAAGGCTCGGTATTAGGACCACTGCTCTTTTTGCCCTTGGAAAACCAGGGGTGGGTAGGGCAGAGCCCCCTCCCCCTCTCTCTTTCCAGAGCTTCCCCTCTCTGCAGCCTCCGCTCCATTTGTTGGTCATGTTACAGACACAGAGACACTGTAACTACAGTCCCATACCTCGTCCAGAGTTGTGTCACCAAATACTCTGTCCTCCCTGAATGTCTGCAGCAGCTCACAACACAACCTCCAGAAAACCATCCACAGCACCTCCACTAACTTTACAATAGCAGAAGTACGTCAAAAGCCCTAAACCTGTAATTTGGATGCCTGGTCATTTTAAATAACACCAGGGGGTTCTTCGTGCCGCTGAATGCATGTTCAGCTGAGAGCGACTAACACAGGCGGTCAGTGGACATGCACAGACCAAGTTTCACAGACGTGCATCAAAGCTGCGGGAATGGATGATTGACATCTTATTCAGACCCCTCCTCACGCTGCAGACACACACATGTTACACCCACGCTATCACCCCGGCCAGCCTGGGTGTCCTGCACAATGTGCTGGATGTGACCGGCAGTGCAGCTCACACCATTGTATGGATCCAAACTTCCACAGCATCAGTGGAGCTGGAGAGATGAAATGTGTGGTCAGGGAGAGGCAGAGGGAATGAAACTCACTTTAAAAAGGGAATTAGAAAAAAACTTTCAGATGAACAAGTTTCAGGAATATTGGAAATGAACAGGGGATTGGGATAATCAGAGGGTTGAGGACATGGAGGGATTTGATCACACGAGTGAGAATATTAAAATTGAGGTGTTACTGGACCAAGAGAGAATGTAGGTCAGTGAGCACGGGGATGTTAGGTGAACAGAATTTGGTGTAAATTAGAAGATGGCAGCAGAGTTTTGGATGATTACAAGGTTACAGAAAGTTTTAATGTGGGAGACCAGCTGGGAGTGTGTTAGAATAGTCAAGTCTCAAGTCAACAAAGGCATGGATGAGAGTTTGAGCAGCAGATGAGCTGAACTCTCTCTCTCTCTCCCTGTTTCTTTCTCTGTCTCCCTCTCTTGCTCTGGCCCACACTCAGAGTCTTATATGCTTCAATCTTGTCGCCTCTTACTTTTCTAAACCCCAGCTGATATAAGACTAGCCCGCCAGCCTTTCAACATAAGACAACCCGCCCATTCCAGGTATTAGTCTAGGAAACCTTCTCTGAATTGCTTCCAACGCATTTGCATGCTACCTTAAATAAGGAGACCAATACTGTACACAGTACTCCAGATGAGGTCTCATCAATGACCTGTATAACTGAAATATAAACACCCTACATTTGTGTTCTATTCCGCTCGCAATAAATGATAATATTTTATTAGTTTTCCTAATTACTTGCTGAACCTGCAGACTAACCTTATACAATTCATGCAGCAGGATACACATATCCCTCTGCAACTTCTGAAATCCATCACCATTCAAATAATATGATCAGTTTTTATTCTCACTGTCCAAATGGATTAGGAGACAGAGAGAGTTTACACTCGATCAAACGTGTGTGTGTTCATCGCTAAGAGTTGCGGGGCGGGGCGGGGGTAGGGGAACTTTAAGAGAGTTTTGAATAAGTAAAGCCAGAAATACAATGAAATTAGCATATCACAGGAAATTGTCAATTGAACCGGTAAATGTTAGAAATGTAACAGTCTTTGAGCAAGTGAAAGAGGGGAAGGGGAAGAGGAACAAGAAGGAAGGATTGTGATGGGACGGAGAGGGGAGAGTTTAAATGACAGACTGTTACATTTCTAACGTTTTCCAGTTCTGATGAAGGGACACAGATCTGAAACATTAACTCTGTTTCTCTCTGCACAGATGCTGCCAGACTTGCTGAGTATTTCTGGCACTTTCTGTTCTCATTTCAGATTTCCAGCAACCGCAGTATTTTGTTTTTATTTTAGTATTTAATTCACTGTCACTTCTATTCCAGGAATTCCTACCTTAAAGACGTTCTGCTCTTCTCTTCCAGAGCTTAGGGCCTCGGCAGCCGAAGGTACGGCCATCAATGGTAGAGTAATTAAACTCGGAGATGCTCAAGAGTCCAGAGTTATATGACGTCTCAGTGCTGCAGTGGAAGCTCAGACTGAAGTCATAAGATCCATAACAAAAACAAGAAATGCTGGAATCACTCAGCAGGTCTGGCAGCATCTGTGGAAAGAGCAGCACAGTTAACATTTCGGGTCAGTGACCCTTCTTCGGAAGGGTCCTACTTTTCCGAAGAAGGGTCACTGACCCGAAACGTCAACTCTGCTTCTCTTTCCACAGATGCTGCCAGACCTGCTGAGTGAATCCAGCATTTCTTGTTTTTGTTTCAGATTTCCAGCATCTGCAGTATTTTGCTTTTATGTCATGAGATCCATGCTTGCTGCCATGCAGGATCAGACTGCTGTCAACATGGCTGTGGATCTCAGTGTTCAAAGGGGTTTGCAGGATCTCACAGCAGTCCAGCAATCTGTGATCCAGTAGATTACTCGGATTGATGAACTGTCGCCCCGTGGGACTGACAGTGTCTCCATGGAGCATGAACCTGCTGTCCTCTCTCAGGATGACAGTATTTGTTCTCCCTTCACTGCCACTCCACCAGTGTACTTGCTGTTACCCATCAGACATCCCAGGCTACTGCTGCCCATGTCGAGGTGGTGCAGTCCGACGCCCAGTCCTCAAAGCCCAGAGCTGCTCGAGGACGTCCTGCAAGGCCACCTGGAGTCTCCCCCAGGGAAAGTCAGCAGCCCTCCATCAGCCATGCTGCAGTCATTGGAGAAACACTGTGTAGGAGCACTAGTCAAGTCGAGGGAACCCACAAGACAGGCACTAAGGGAATACACAGGGGTGCATAGTTCAGTTTTGTTTGTATAATTGGATGTGCTGTTGGATAAAGATGTCAAAGTAAATAATTTTGTTGGTGTTTTTTATTGTAGGATGGTGAGCAAGGGGACAATGTGATGGGGCGTCTCAGATTGGTGTAATGATGGAGAATGGGGGATCCATGGTGGGAAAGGGATGTTGTCCTATGGGAAACAGAATATTAGCAGGGTCTCTCAGACGGTCTTTCTGGGTCCAAGGCATCCAGGAAATATCCTCCCTGCCTCCTCCTCCTCCTCCTGACGTAGCCTCCGGATTCCTGGTTCCCATGCCTGTGTCCTCATGATGGTGATGATATGAAGGGTGCAGCAGAACACCATGAACTTGGACACCTGCTCCAGTGTGGACTGGAGGGCTCCCTCTGGCGATTCGGACAGTGGATGCATTACTTCATCACACTGATGGTCTGTTCCACCATGTTCCTGGTGACTTCATTGTTCACATTATACACATGTTAATTGTGTGAGGTTGGGTGGTGGTGGGAGGAGGTTTGGGGGAGTAGAAACATGAGCTGTGTCTGGAGAGGGGGGGTTACATTTGTCTCCGAGGAGCCACATTCTGGTTCTGCATGGGGGCCCGATGTGTCGGGACGGGCTGACTGCTTCAGAATGAAGGGATGGTGGCTGCTGCCAGGATGGTGGACATTCACCAACATGATGTACTGGGCATGCTCGCACACCAACTGTACATTAATGGAGTGAGAGTTCTTCCAGTTCCTGTACCTCTCCCCGTTGACATGGGGACACCGTAGAGACATCTCAAAAAACAGGAATGCAGCTATCCTCACAAAGCCAGGGGTCCCCTTATCCTGTTTCTCCCTGCTGAGGGAGAAAAAGGTGTATTAACTTCACCCAACATAGATGGCCTCTCTCACCTAGAGGATACATCAATGGACAGCACACATTCCTCACAACTACAGGCCAGATAGTCCAACATCAGTGGTGGGAAAGGTTTTAGAACAATATCAGGGATAAAACCACAAGCATTTGAGAGGTTTGAGTTACTTCAGGATAGCCAGCATAGATTTACAAAAGGAAAGTCATGCTTGACTAATCTAATTGCACTTTTGATGATGTAACAGAGAAGGTTGATGAAGGGAATGTGATGGATGTTGTCTAGATTGGTTTGAACAATGTGTTTGATAAAGTGCCACAGAAAAGGTTAATTACCAACATTGAGTCAAATGGAATGGGAGGGTCAGTGTCCAATTGGATAAAAAAATGGTTTACATAGAGAAAACAGTGTGTCATAGTAAATGGGAGTTTTTCAGACTGAAAGGTGTTAGACAGTGGGTATTCCCCCAGGGCCAGTGCTCGGGCCACTGTTTAATTTTGCTGTGTATAAATGACTTGGATCTTGGAATACAGAGTAGAATTTCAAAATCCGCCTCTGATACCAAACATGGAGCTGTGATAAACAGTGAGTATGTTCAGAACCACCTGCAACAGGACATAGATACTGATTGGAATGAGCAGACGAGTGGCAGATGAAAGTGTGAGACAAGTGTGAGGTGATGCATTTTGTCAGAAAGGATAGGAAGGCAATATAGGCTTAATAACAATGTTCTAAACAGTGTGCAGGAACAGAGAGACCTGTGGGTGTATGAATATCCATCGTTGAAGGTGGCAGGACATATTGAGAGATTGGATAGTAAAATACATATAATCTTATATTTCATAAAGAGAGGTATCGAGTTCAAAAGCAGAGAAGTTATGATGAATGTTTAAAAATCTCTGGTTAGGTCTCAGCTGGACTACTGTGTCCAATTCTGGTCACCACACTTCAGAAAGATTATGAAGGTCCTTGGTGCTGAGGAGATTTAACAGGATGGTTCCAGGGATGGAGGATTTTAGTTCCAAGGTTAGGTTACACGATTATGACAGGTTTAGATAATTTAGACAATGACAAAGTGTTCCCATTAACTGATGGAAGAAAGACTAGGGACACGGATTGAAGGTTCTGGACAAGTGATGCAGGAGGAATATGAGGATGAATGTTTTTCTTTATGCAGCGGGTGTTAATGATCTGGAACTCACTGCCCACAAGTGCGTTAGAAGCAGAGACAATCATTGATTTCAAATGAAAGCTGGTGGAGACCTGAAGGAAATGAATTTGCTACAGGGATTGAGTGGGGGAGTGGGACTGACAGGATTGCTCCATGGAGAGCCAGCATGGATATGATGGGATGAATGGCCTCCTTCTATGTCCTAAATGACGCTATCAGTCTCTGTGACTCGATGTTGGATACGTCTCCTGCTCTTGTCTCGAAAGATCCAGATACAAAGAAGTTCAATTAAACTGTGACCTTAACATCCACTGACAGCTCCGTCCTCACCCTGGTGTGAGGCTCTAGGTCGTGTTACAGGAGGTGACACAGCTCTGTGACCACCTCCTAATTGAATCAGAGTCACCTCACACACTGCTCCTGGGTTAGGTGTAGGTAGGAAAAGTGCTCTTGGAAAACCCGGGGTTGGTAGGGCAGAGCCCCTTCCTCATCCATTCTTTCAGAGCATCCCCTCTCTGCAGCCTCTGCTCCATTTGTTGGTCATGTTACAGACCCAGAGACACTGTAACTACAGTCCCTATACCTTGTCCAGAGTTATAGAACATAGAACATAGAACATAGAACATTGCAGCGCAGTACAGGCCCTTTAGCCCTCGATGTTGCGCCGACCTGTGAAACCATCTGACCTACACTATTCCAGTTTCATCCATAGGTCTATCCAATGACCACTTAAATGCCCTTAAATTTGGCGAGTCGACTACTGTTGCAGGCAGGGCGTTCCACGCCCCTACTGTTGGGTCAACAAATTCTCTGTCCTCCCTGAATGTCTGCAGCAGCTCACAACACAACCTCCAGAAAACTGTAAGATGGATACCTGGTCTTTTTAAATAACACTAGAGGGGGTTCCTCGTGCTGCTGAATGTATGTTCAGCTGAGAGTGACTGACACAGGCGGTCAGTGGACATGCACAGACCAAGTTTCAAAGACGTCCATCAAAGCTGCTGGAATGGCTGATTGACACCATATTCAGACCCTTACTCACACTACAGACGCACACATGTTACACCCACGTTATCACCCCGGACAGCCTGGGTGTCCTGTACAATGTGCTGGATGTGACCGGCAGTGCAGCTCACACCATTTTATGGATCCGAACTTCCACAGCACCAGTGGAGCTGGAGAGATGAAATGTGTGGTCAGGGAGTGAGACAGAGGGAAAGAAACTCACTTTTAAAAGGGAATTAGAAAAAGACTTTAAGATGAACAAGCTTCAGGAATATTGGAAATGGACAGGGGATTGGGATAATCAGAGGGGTGAGGACATGAGGGATTTGATCATACGAGTGAGAATATTAAAATTGAGGTGTTACTGGACTAAGAGACAATGTAGATCAGTGAGCACAGGGATGTTGGGTGAACAGAATTTAGTGTAAATTAGAAGGTGGCAGCAGAGTTTTGGATGACCACAGGTTTACAGAGAGTAGGTTATGGGAGAGCAGCCAGGAGTGAGTTAGAATAGTTAAGTCTCGAGGTAACAGTCAAGTCTTCCAACCAAAATGGACAGTTTGATCTTTTCCCACATTATACTCCATTTGCCAGTTCTTTGCCCACTCATTTAACCTTTCCTAATCCCTTTGTAGCCTCCTTATGTCCTCTTCAGAACTTACCTTCTTACCAATCTTGGAGTCATTAGCAAATTTCGAAAGCATACCTTCGGTCTATTCATCAAGGTTTTTTGTATCAATTGTAAAAAGTTGAGGCCCCAGCACTGATCATGGTGGCACACCACTTGCCGCAGCTTGCGAACCAGAAAATAACCCATTTATGCCTACTCTGTTTCCTGTTAGCTGGCCTATCCTCTATCCATGCCAATTATGTTACCCCCTACACGATGGGATTTTATTTACCACAATGACGTTTGATGTGGTACGTTATCAAATGCCTTCTCTAAATCTAAGTACAGTAAATCCACCAGTTCCCCTTTATCCACAGTACATGTTACTTCTTCAAAGAACTCCAGTATATTGGTTAAACATGATTTCCCTTTCACAAAACCATGTTGACTCTGCCTGATCACCTTGATTTTTTTCTACGTGCCCTGCTATAACGTCTTTAATAATAGCTTCTAACATTTGATCCATAACTGAAAGCCATTCTCACCTGCCACAGGTCGGATGTACACAATGTCTCTTCTGATGTTGTGCTGTATTTGAACTGTTACTCCTCAATAGAGTCATAGAATTATAGAGATATACAGCACAGAAACAGGACCTTCAGCCCATTGTGTCTGTGCTGGCCATCAAGCACCGAACTATTCTAATCCCAATTCCCAGCACTTGGCCTGTAGCCTTGTATGCCATGGCGTTTCATGTGCTCATCTAAATACTTATGAAATGTTGTGAGGGTAGCTGCCCGGACCATCTCTTAAGGCAGTGTGTTCCAGATTCGAACCACCCTCTGGGTGAAAATTATTTTCCTCAAATCCCTTCTAAACCTCCTGCCTCTTACCTTAAATCTATTCCCCCTGGTTATTGACCCGTCCACTGAGGGAAAAAAGATTCTTCATGTCTAACCTATCAATGCCCCTCATTCTGTTGTATACCTCAAAAATGACACCCCTCATCCTTTTCTGCTCCAAGGAAAACAACCCTAGCCTTTTCTGTCGCTCTTCACAGCTGAAATGCTCCAGCCCAGGCAACATCCTGGTGAATCTATTCTGCACCCTCTCCTTTGCAATCACCTCCTTTCTATAGTGCGGCAACCACAACTATACACAGTACTCCAGTTGTAGCCTAACTGGAGTTTTATACTGCTCCATCATAACCTACCTACTCTTATATTCTACACCTCGGCTAATAAAGGAAGGTGTCCCATACGTCTTCCTGACCGCATTGTCTACCTGTGCTGCTGCCTTCAGTGACCAATGGACAAGTACACCTAGGTCCCTCTGACCTTCAGTACTTCCTAGGGTCCTACCATCCATTGTATATTTCCTTGTATTGTTCGCCCCCCCAAATGTATCACCTCACACTTCTCAGGATTACATTCCATTTGCCACTCCTCTGCCCATCTTACCAGCCCATCTATATCGTCCTGTAATCTAAGGCTTTCCTCCTCACTATTTACAACACCACCAATTTTCGTGTCAGCTGCGAACTTACTGATCAGTCCTCCTATATTCACGTCTAAATCATTAATGTACACTACAAACAGCAAGAGTCCCAGCACCGATCCCTGCAGTACACCACTGGTCACAGGCTTCCACTCGCAAAAACAACCCTTGACCATCACCCTCTGCCTCCCACCGCTAAGCCAATTTTGGATCCAATTTGCCAAATCGCCCTGGATCCCATGGGCTCTTACCTTCTTAACAATTCTCCCATGCGGGACCCCATCAAAAGCCTTACTGAAGTCCATATAGACTACTGCTTTACCCTCATTTAAAACCCTAGTCACCGCCTGGAAAATAATCAATCAATTTAGTTAGACACGAACTCCCCTTGACAAAGCCATGCTGACTACTCCTGATTAATCCCTGCCTCTCCACGTGGAGATTAATCCGGTCCCTCCGAATTTTTTCCAATGGTTTCCCTGCAAAAAATTGCTTGTGACTCTTCGACCTCCTTTCTGTTAATCTGTGACCCTCGATCAGATCTTACAGTGGTGTAGGAGTGGCAACAGAGTTCCTGCCTCCCTTTTATATGATTTTTCAGGGTGGAAGATGAAGAGATGAAATGTGTGGTCAGGGATAGAGACAGGGGGAAAGAAACCCACCTTTATAAAGGGAATTAGCAAAAGAATTTAAGATGAACAAGTTTCAGGAATATTGGAAATGGACAGGGGATTGGGATAATCAGAAGGACGAGGACATGGAGGGATTTGATCTCATGGTTGGAATATTAAAATTGAGGTGTTACTGGACCAAGAGCCAATGTAGGTCAGTGAGCACAGGGATGTTGGGTGAACAGAATTTGGTGTAAATTAGAAGATGGCAGCAGAGTTTTGGAAGACCACAAGGGACAAGGTTACAGAGAGTAGAATGTGGGAAGCAAGCCAGCAGTGTGCTGGAATAGTCAAATCTCGAGGTAACTAAGGCATGGATGAGGTTTTCAGCAGCCGATGAGCTCAGCTCTCTCCTTCTCTCTTTCTCTATCTCTCCCTCTCTCTCTCTGTCGCCCTCACTTGCTCTATCCCACGCTCAGAATCTTCAATGTTTCAATCAAGTCGCCCCTTACTCTTCTAAACTCCAGCTGATATAAGCCTAGCCTGTCCGGCCTTTCCTCATAAGACAGTCCGCCCATATTCATCTAATAAACCTTCTCTGAACTGTTTACAACGCATTTACATGTTTCCTTAAATAAGGAGACCAGTACTGAACACAGAATTCCAGATAATGTCTCACCAATGCCCTCCCTACCTTTGTATTCAGTTCCTCTCACAATAAATGATAACATTATATTAGCTTTCCTAATTACTTTCTGAACCGACATACTAACCTTATGCAATTCATACACCAGGACACCCAGATACTCCTGCATCTCAGAGTTCTGCAATCCCTCACCATTCAGATAATATGCTTAGTTTAATTTCATTATTACTACCAATATGGACAATTTCACATTTCCCCACATTCTACTCCATTTCCCAGATCTTTGCCTTCTCACTCAATCTATCTATGTCCGTTTGCAGCCGCCTTATGTCCTCTTCAGAACTTTGTTTCATCAACAGATTTACCAACCACACCTTCGGTCCTTGCATCTAATTCATTTAAACAAACTGTAAAAAGTTGAGGCCCCAGCACTGATACCTGTGGCACCCCACTCGTTACATCCTGCCAACCAGAAAATTACCCATTTATGGCTGCTGTCTGTTTCCTGTTAGCGAACCAAACGTCTATCCATGGCAATGTGTTACCCCCTACACCATGAGCTTTTATTTTTCGCAATGACCTTTGATGTGGCACCTTATCAAATGCCTTCTGGAAATCTAGTACAGTACATCCACCAGTCGCCTTTATCCACAGCACATGTTACTTCTTCAAAGAACTCCAGTTAATTGATTAAACGTAATTTCCCTTTCACAAAACCATGTTGACTCTGCCTAATCACCTTGAATTTTTCTACCTGCCCTGCTATAACATCTTTAATAATAGCTTCTAAAAAATCTAATCCACAGCCAGAAAGACTTTCTCATATGTCACAGATTGTTTCTCTACTGTGTTTATTCTGATTTTGTGCTGTATTTGAACCGCCACTGCTCAATAAACTGCTTGTGACCCTTTGACCTCCTTTTGGGTAATCTCTGACCCTAGATCAGACCTTCCAGTGGTTAGGAGAGAGAACACAGAGATCGAGATGATCGGCTTGGTTTACTTGGCTTGTGCGAAATTGTAAACTCAGTTGAGTGATGAATGAGTAGGAGATTTGGCAACAAAAAGAGTTTACACTCTATCAAACGTGTGTGTTCATCACTAAGAGCGTGGGTGGGGGGCGGGGGGACGGTTCTTTCAGAGAGTTTTGAATAAGAAAAGCCAGAAATACAATCTCACTAGCATATCACAGGAAATAGTCAGTTGATAACCTGGTAGAGAAGAAAAACAGGCACACCTGGGAGACGGACATCCTGAGGATTTTCGAGGTGTATGATTGTAATTACGATTTCATTCTCAATGGAATATTTGCGTATGTCCAGAAATGCAAATTTAAGCTAAAAAAAGGGCTGAGATAAGTTTGTCAATGGGGCACCTCTGTGTACCTGAACAGAAAGTGCTGGAAATACTCAGTGGGTCTGGCAGCATCGGTGTGGAGAGAAACAGAGTTAATGTTTCAGATCTGTGACCCTTCATCAGAACTGGTAAACATTAGAAATGTTGATGTACAAGCTGGAGATAGTGAGACCATGGACCTCCTGCTTTCCATTCCACCCCCAATCCTTCACCCCAAACCTCCCCTTCTGGTTTTATACTTTCCAATTATAACCCAATACTGCCAGCTTCCCAGTCACAGCAGCTTCAGGAGACAGAAAGAGAGCAGCAAAAGAGCAACAAAGCCCCATCACTAGGTCTGACACTCACAGCCACCAGATCAAATACTTATAGTGCGTGTACCTTAGAGGCTGGTATCGAGTCAGAATCTGCACGTGGTGAGTCACCGAGCACGAGTGAGCTGTAGCCAGTCCAGGGGGAAAGGATAGTTCATGTGTCAGATCACCGGAGGGCGAGGTCACAAACGAGTTATAATACACAGGACTCAGATGTGAACATTGCTGAAGCTGCTGCCCATGTCGAGATGGTGCAGTCTGAATCCGAGCCCTCAAGGCCCATAGTTGTTCGAGGACGTCCTGCAAGGGCATCTGCAGTCTCCCTCAGTGAAAGACAGCAGCCTTCCACCAGCCATGCTGCAGGCACTGGGAAACACTGTGTAGGAGCACTAGGCAAGTTGAGGGAACCCACAAGACAGGGACTAAGGGAATACACAAGGGTGAATAGTTCAGTTTAGTTTGTATAATTGCATGTGTTGTTGGATAAAGATGATCATGAAAAACATTTTGTTGGTGTTTTTATTGCAGGATGCTTACCTCGGGGACGCTGTGATGGGGCATCTCAGATGGATGTAATGGTGGAGAAGAGGGGGATCCATGGTGGGAAAGGGAAGTTGTCCTCTGGGAACTGGAATCTTAGCAGCGTCTCTACGACAGCCTTTCCGGTTTGAAATCATCCAGGAAATATCCTCCTTGCCTCCTCCTCCTCCTACTGAGGTAGCCTGCGGATTCCTGGTGCCAATGCCTGTGTCCACATGATGGTGATGATGTGAAGGGTGCAGCAGAACACCATGAACTTGGACACCTGTTCCAGTATGTACTGGAGGGCTCCCCCCAAGCGGTTCAGACATCGGAAGCATTGCTTCACCTGGTGGTTTTGTGTGGGGGAGGGGAGTGTCTAGGGTTCAGAGGTCATGAGCCACATTTTGGTTTTGCATGGGGGCCCGATGTGTTGGGACCGGCTGACTGCTTCAGAATGAAGGTATGGTGGCTGTTGCCAGGATAGTGGACATTTACCAACATGATGTACTGGGCATGCTCGCACACCAACTGTACATTGATGAAGTGAGAGTTCTATCATTTCCTGTACCTCTCCCCGTTGCCATGGGGATCCCGCAGAGACACCTAGACCATCAGGAATCCCGCTATCATGACAAAGCCACGGGATCTCTCACCTGCTTCTCCCTGCTGATGGAGCAGACAGTACAATTCACCTCACCCGACATAGATGGCCTCCGTCACACAGCAGATACATGAATGGACAACATAGAGAGAGATACTGGATACGTCACCCGCTCTTGTCTGGAAAGATCCAGATAAGAACATAATAACATAAGAACTAGGAGCAGGAGTAGGCATTCAGCCCCTCGAGCCTGCTTCGCCATTCAATATGATCATGGCTGATCTCATCTCGGCCTCAACTCCACTTTCCTGCCCGTTGTCCATAACTCTTCAACCCATTACTAATTAAAAATCTGTCTATCTCCTCCTTAAATTTACTCAATGTCCCGGCATCTATTGCACTCCGGGTAGTGAATCCCACAGACTCACGACCCTTTGAGAGAGGAAATTTCTCTTCATCTCTATTTTAAATCCTTATCCCTTATCCTAAAACTATGACCTCTCATTCTAGGTTGTCCCACAAGAGGAAACGTCTTCTCTATGTCTACTTTGTCAATCCCCTTAATCATCTTCTCTACCTCAATTAGATCGACTCTCATTCTTCTAAACTCTAGAGAGTAAAGGCATAAGGTGCTCAATCTCTCTTCAGAAGACAAACCCCTCATCCCTGGAATCAATCTAGTGACTCTCCTCTGATCTGCCTCCAATGCAACTACATCCATCCTCAAGTCAGGAGACTAAAACTATACACAATACTCCAGGTGCGTTCTCATTAATGCCTTGTACAGTTGCAGCAACACTTTCCTACTTTTATATTCTATTCCTTTAGCAAGAAATACCAAAATTCCATTTGCCTTCCTTTTCACCTGCTGTACCTGAAAACTAGCTTTCTGCGATTCATACACGAGGACACCCAGATCCTTCTGCACCGAAGCACTCTGAAGTTTCTCTCCAGTTAGGTAATAATTTGCCTTTCTATTCTTCCGACCAAAATGGATAACCTTACACTTACCCACGTTAAACTCCATCTGCCAAATTTTGGATCATTCACCTAACCTATCCATATCAATTTGTAAATTTCTTATTTAATTATTGCAACTTACTATCACACCTATTTTAGTGTCATCTGCAAATTTGGCAACAGTACTTTCTATCCCTGCATCCAAGTCATAAATATATATTGTAAATAGCTGGGGACAAGGACCAAACCCTGTGGTACCCCACTCGTTACATCTTGCCAACCAGAAAAAGACCCATTTCTGCCGACTCTCTGTTTTCTGTTGGTTCGCCAATCCTCTATCAAAGTTAATAAATTGCCCCTAACCCCATGTAATCTTACCTTGTGTATTAACCTTTTGTGCAGCACCTTATCAAATGTCTTCTGGAAGTCCAGATATACTACATCTGCAGGATCCCCATTTTCCTCTTTTCTTGTCACAGCTTCGAAGAACTCTAGCAAATTCGTCAAATAGGATTTATCCTTCATAAAACCATGCTGACTCTGATGGATTGCGTTTTGACTTTCTAAATATCCAGTTATTACTTCCTTAATAATGGGTTCTAACAATTTCCCAACGATAGATGTTTCCTACTTTCTGCCTTCCTCCCTTTCACCCAGTTCATTCCAAAGTTCAATGAGGACGATGTGGCAGAATTATCCGTCACTTTTGAAAAGCTTGCAATGCAACTGAAATGTCCGGCGGGGAGCTGGACACTGTTCTGACAAAACAAAGTAACAGGAAAATCCCATGAGGTTTATTCACTGTTGCCAGATGAAAGTTCATCAGATTATGAGATGACTAAAAATGCAATGCTGGGCGTACATGAGATAGTACCGGAAGTGTACCGTCAAACATTCCAAACCCTCCGAAAGCAGCCTGACTAAAGTGATCTCGAGTTTGAAAGAGTTAAGCAGCTTCCGAACACAGGGACATAGGAGCAGGAGTAGGCCATTCAGCCCATCGAGGCTGCTCCACCACTCAATATGACCATGGCTGATCATCCACTTCAATGCCTTTTTCACACATTATCTCCATATCCCCTTTTTGTCATTTGCAGTTAGAAATCTGTCAATCTATAGTTTAAACATACTCACCGACTGAGATTCCACATCCGTCTGGGATGCAGAATTCCAAAGATTCAGAAACCCCTGAGTCAAGAAATTTATCCTCATCTCTGTCCTAAGTGGCTTCCCCCTTATTTTGAAATTGTATCCATTAGTTCTAGACTCCGCAACCAGGGGAAATATCGTACACGCATTTACGCTGTTTATCTATTTAATTATTTCGTGGCGTTCAATGAGATCCCGACACATTCTTTGAAACTCTAGAGAATACAAGCCCAGTTTCTCTCTTCATAGAACAGTCTCGCTATCCCGGGAACAAGTCTGGTGAACTTTCATTGCACTCCCTCTATGGCAATAATATCCTTCCTAAGGTAAGGGGACCCAAACTGCACACAATATTCCAGGTGTGGTCTAAGCAAGGTTCTATACACATGAAGTAAGACTTCAATACTCCTGTACTCAAATCATCTTGTGATAAAGGCTAACAGACCATTAGCATTCCGAATTGCTTGCTGCGCTGCATGTTAGTTTTCAGTGACTTACTGACACACGGTTCCCTTTGTACATCTACACTTTCTAATCCCTTACTATTTGAGAAATACTCTGCACTTCTGTTTTTCCTACCAAAATGGATAACGTCACATCTGTCCATATTATATTCCATCTGTTATGTTCTTGCCCAGTCACAATGTCTGTCCAAATCCCCTTGAAGACGCTTTGCATCTTCCTCACAACATACATTCCCACCTAGTTTTGTGTCATGTGCGAACTTGGAAATATTACATTTGGTCCCCACATCCAAATCATTGACATATATTGTTAACAGCTGGGGCCCAAGTACTGATCCTTGCGGTACACAACTAATCACAGCCTGCCAAAGTGAGAATGACCCGTTTCTTCCTACTCACTGTTTACTGCCTGTTAACCAATCTTTAATCCATGCCAGTATATTACCTCCTATCCCATGTGCTTTAATGTTGCTAACCAACCTCCTGTGGGGTACTTTATCAAAAGCCTTCTGAAAATCCAAGTATAACACGTCCACTGACTCCCCTTTATCAATTCTGTTCGTAACATCCCCAATAAAAACTCCAACAGGTTCGTCAAACATGATTTCTCATTCATAAATCCATGTTTGCGATGCCCAAATAGATTATTATCCAACTGTCCATTTATCACATCCTTTAGAATACAGTCCCAGCATTTTCCCAACGACTGATGCACGAAAGCAGGTCTATAATTCCTTGTTTTTACTCTCCCTCCCTGCTTAAATAGTGGGGTGACATTTGCTACCTTCCAATCTGCAGGAACCGCTCCAGAATCTATAGAATTTTTGAAGATAGTCATCAATGCAGCCACAATCTCCATAGCTATCTCTTCCCACACCCTGGAATGCAGAATATCAGATCCTGGGGCCTCATCAAACTTCAGCCACATTAATTTCTCCAATACAACATTCTTACTAATATTAATTTCCTTCATGTCCTCATTCTCCCTCATCCCTTGGATCTCTAATTCTGGAAATGTCCTTGTATCTTCCTCAATGAGGATAGACACAAAGTAATAATTTAGCTTCACTGCCATTTCTCTGTCCACCATTATAAATTCCCCTGACTCTGCCTGTATTGGACCCACATTTGTCTTCGCCAAACGTTTCATTTTTAGGTAGCTATAGAAGATTTAAAGTCAGTTTTTGTGTTTACATTTGACCAGTGGATACAAACACTCAAATTACAGCCCACAAATCTGAACCTTAGAGTGGTGATCCATCTCAAGGAGTTCAAAAACTCGCTCTCCCTACCATTAAAACGCACAAAGAGGAACGAAAGGTTCAAAGAGCCAGGCAGGTTGCAATTCTGGCTGATGAATTTTCCCTTGTACACAAAGCCTTAAGCCCAAAGGGAAACACTTCCCTAGTCACCACAAAGACCCGCGAATAAAAGGTGGGAGGGTGATAGGAGCCCGATCAGCCTTGGGCAAGGAGGAAAAGCTGGACACCCAGGGGACCATCCTCAGGCCAAATAGGACGGCACTGAGAGCAGGAGTAAAGGCCGAAGACCTGTGCGTTTCCATTGGAATAAGGCAGATCACCATCGAGCTGAATGCTGCAAGTTATGGAAAAACCTGTAGCATTAATCAGGGACCACCAGATCAGTGCAGGATAATGGGACCTGATGGAAAGCACAACAGATCAGGCTGTGCCTCCAACTGCGGCAGTCAGACCCAGGAAACACACCACAGAGAGTGTGGGAATAATAAACAAAATCCCTGAGAGGTACCAGGAATTTGTATCCCAATGAAAAGTGACCCCATACCCCTTGAGTGAGGCAAGTGAAACAATAGTCATACTCAAGGATACAGGGGCCACCCAATCCCTTCTGCTGGGAAAAAGAAAGTGCAGTGAATGCTAGAGCGTTAGTGAATGGTATCGGAAGACCATATATGTCCATCCCCTTATATCCGGTGCAGTTGGAGTGTGACCCAGTTTCATGACCCTTTACCATGCGGATTGTCCCTAGTTTACCTGTTGATGGGTCGAACTGCTCCTGGGTAATAATCTGACAGGGGAAAAGGTGGCAGCTTCCCCAGTAGTTCTAGAGAGACCAAAAGAGGTCCGGGAGACAGAGTAGTTACAGGAGAAGGTCCCTGACATTCTCCCTGATTGTGTGGTGACTCGGTCCATGGCCAAATAATCCCCTGAACTGACACTGGAGACGGATTACCCTACATTCTGGTTGTCTGAAACTTTCTTTGGGAAGTTAGAGGACCCAAAGAATGTATTAAACAGTTCTTCCTTATTTGAGGCTCAACAAGCCGACCCAAATAGCACAGACTGTCCAAACGAAAACTGAAGCAGAGGGAGTTGCAGAGTGTTACTAGTTAAATAATGAGGTGCTGATGAGGAAGTGGCGACCTCCTCACAGAGCAGAGGATGAAGAGTGGACAGTGGTTCACCAGATAGTGGTGCCGCTGAGGTCCCTTAAAGAAATATTAAGAATGACCCACGACCTTCTAATGGATGGACATTTCGGTGTATGAAAAATCAAAGCCCGCAGAAGACAGTATTTTGACTGGCCACAACTTCACAAAGATGTGGTGGAGTTCTGTAAAACAAGTCACATGCGCTAGGTGGTGGGGAAGCCCCAACCTGCAATAAAATCCTGCACCCTAATTCATCTACCAGCTTTTGGGGACCCCTTCAGCAGAGTGATGGTGGATTGTGGGGTCACCTGCTGAAAACAAAACGGGATACCAGTATCTTCTCACCATTATGGATGTGGTGACCCGATTCCCAGAGGCCATTCATCCGAAGAACTATCCCTGAAAAGGCTGTGGTGAAGGGGCTAACCCAATTCTTTACCCGATATGGGCTGTCTGCTGAGATCCAGTCGGATCAGAACACACATTTTATGTCCTTTTTTTTTATAAGGTCATAGGTAATCTGGAGCACCGCAGCCTCACAGCTCCAGCGACCCGGGTTCGATTATGTGTACTGCATGTGAAGAGTTTGCAAGTTCTCCCTGTGACCGCGTGGGTTTTCACCAGGTGATCTGGTTTCCTCCCACAGCCAAAGACTTGCAGCCTGATAGGTAAATTGGCCATTATAAATTGCCCCTAGTATAGGTTGGTGGGAGGGGAGTTGAGGGATGGTGGGGATGTGGGAGGAATATGTGATTAATGTAGGATTAGTATAAATGGGTGGTTGATGGTCGGCACAGACTCGGTGGGCCGAAGGGCCTGTTTCAGTGCTGTATCTCTAAATAAATAAAATAAGTAAATAAATAAAGTCCTCAGCCTACCATCCATAGTCACAAGGGGCTTTGGAGCGGTACGATCAGACCCTAAAGACAATGATCAGGCCATACTGCTATGAGCAACCCCATGACTGGGACAAAGGGCTGGGATTTCTCCTGTTGGTTTCCAGGGACGTATCCAATGATTCCGCTGGCTTTAGTCTCTTTGAATTAGTTTATGGACACGAGGTGAGAGGTTCCCTTAAACTAATCAAGGAGAGGTTTTTGGGACACAGGGATGAGTCTTCCATGTTAGACTACATTTCTATGCTGTGGGAGCACCTAAAGACCACCCAGGCAGCTATGAAAAGGTAAGGAGACAGAAATGCCAAGGCTAAAACATTTCAAGACAGAGACCATGTATTGTTACTATTCCCACTGCAGGGTGAACCCCTGAAATCCCGGTTCAGTGGTCCATATCGAGTGGCAAAAGGAATAGTCAGGTAAATTATTTAATTGACACTCCTGACCAAAGGCAAAAAGCAAAGGCTGTGGAGGGAACAGCCAAGTACAGATCTGTCAGGCAGTCAGGAGGGAAGGATTGGAAAGGGCGGTGAGGACAGGTTAGAGGAGGGCCAGGAGGATTCCCAACTGGAACCCCCTACTCTCCGAATAGCCAACCCTGAAATGTGAGATCCATCAGACACTACGCTCTCCTCCTTAAATGCAGGTCAAAGAGGCAGCCTAAAGAGGCTGCTAACAGCATTTACAGAAACGTGCAAGGACAAGGAAAGGTCCCAAAAAGGCATGTCAATGGTGAGGGAGATGCCTCACCTAGTCGACCTGCCGCTGCAGAGTGCAGCGAAAGCTGGACAAAGACCTGCGAGCATTAATGTCCCAGAGGACATAGGGTAGATAAAATATTGATTCTTCCCATAGTAAAGGGAAAAGTGAAGGGAACGTACCCTAAAGTAAACAGCACTTGGGTCCCTCACCAGAAAGCTAAAAGTAAGGTCAGTGTGGATCTACCCACTGAACAACACAATGATCAGATCCCAAACCCAAAGCTAATCAAACACAACAATTTCAAAGGCAAACTCAGCAAGAACAAAGGCCCAGAGGAAATCTCAGACACCTCACTGGGTCTAAAAAAAACAATTTATTACACACTGTCTGTTTAGGGAGAAAGATTGTTAAGGTGCAGGAACCTGAGTAGTTAAAACTTCATTAGAGGAGAGAAAAGGTAAACAATGCAATCGTTGATGCATTGCCCAGCGTCGAACCCGACACATAACCATCCCAGACAAAACGCCAAAAAAGTTAAATCAGTACAGCTGTAACAGACAATGTCAGCTGCAATAATTCTAAGATTAATGTGTGAATTTGAGAAGTGATTATTCAGAATGCATGTGTATTGCTTTCTTTTTCTTCCCACAGTTCTGAAATGAAATGTTCCCGTTATCACATTTCTTTCCATGTGCTGCGCCGGTGTTAAGATAACACAACATGCCAAATGAGGAATTTTAATTCATCGTTTGGAAACTTACACTAACCTTTTAATAGAAAAAATCCTACAGTTAACCTTGAAAAAACTGGCAGCCAAGATGGCCACCGTAATTGGCATCTGAAACACATTTTCACATTCTAAGGCCGACAACAGGAGACACATGTCTGATGAGCCTGGACCAATATCATTGGCTTGCTCTAGTGATTGAATGACCTAAAATTACATTCATTACCACGGCATGCAAGACTACCCTGACACATTGACTTTGAAAGAGCAAACTCCTCCAAGTATAAATACTGGTATCCTGAGCCCTGGGGAGATAGACGTTTCTAACCTTGAATCTCATTAGAAGGGTCCAGAGAATACACTGAGGCAGTCATGAGACCTTCTGTCTATCTCTGTGAAAGCTGGGAGTTTCCCCTGGACAAAGACAGACAAGCCAATGATTCAAACTGTGCAGAAGCAGAAGGGCTGTGACCCCTCTCTCTCTCTCTCTCCATCTCTCCCTCCACCTAACATCACAAGTTTGAAAACCACATGTGACTGCGGACCCCTCAAGCCTACAGATTACTGCAGTCAGAGTAACCAGGGGAAGAAAGCCTCAAAGAAAATCCTGAGCAATGTGGACCAGCCACATACTGCACTTCGACAAGCAAAAGACTTCAAGAATATAACTTCAGCTGGAAGACCACGGAATCGCCCAACATCACAGAATGAGTTTTTTGAAATTTATTCTGGACTCAAATCCAACCACAAATTTACTTCTCACTCTGTAATCCATTTGAGTGTGTGTGATTCTCGTATGAGTGTGCACGTAACTGTGTGTTCCGTTTTTTTATGATTTTATTCAGATCGGGTTTCTCTTGTTAAGTTTAATAAACTCACCTCTTTCATGTTTAAACTCAAGAGAACCTGTCCAATCGATTTCTTCACCATCACACCAAAGGTAAGATGTGGAACGCTCACTGAGACGTTAAGCATATTCACTGTTGATAAAGGACAAACACTGTTGCAGTCAAATAAAGAAGAGCCACTCTGACCCCTCCTCACATGGCCATAACAATTGGCAGGGCTGGAGATGGAGTGAATATGGGGATGAACTCAACTCAGCATTAAATAGATACCACAGGTTGTAAATTTCCTGGTTCACCCTGAGACAATGGCCAGTGAGGGGGATGCAGATCATGGACAGGGAATGGTGCTTGTGACAGAAACTGAAGATAATGGTTTCTGTCTTCTCACGATTTAAATGACAAGAACACTAAATCAGTGGAATATGGTTTATGAATCTAATAGTTGGATACAGAGACTTACTGGGGAAACCAATAATAGCGAGGATGGGATAGTAAATAAATTGAATCATCTTCAGAGCAAAATAGATCCGCCATTCTAATGTTATCCAATAATAATCTGCAGTAAGAAGGTCAAACCAATAGGATAAACTACTGTCCATTGTTGTAATATTCCAATCTATTGTTCAGATTCTGATCTCCCCTCCCCCGCTCTCTGCTGCCCATGGATCCCTTTTAGTGCCGGAACTGATGGTCCCGCTAATACTATAGGAAAACACATTGAAAGGAGTCCTGTATTAATAGAAGAGGGAAACCCTCCAGTAACACCATTAGGGTCCATGGTGACTGACATTAATTACAGTCACTGAACAAACAGGTTCAGTTAACCCCTTTCAATTCAACACTTTTTGTACCACAATAAAGTAGAACATTTATCCAGTCTGCATGGTTTTGTGGGGGTTAATGAGGGAAGGAATGGTGGAAATGACAGAATCTTTCAGTCCTCCTTGGATATGGGAGTGACGCCAGAGGTCTGGAGGATTGTCAATGTTACACCCTGTTTAAAACGGAGAGGTTGGGTAAACCCTGTAACTATCAGTCTAATGTTGGTGGTTGGAAACTTCTAGAGGTCATAACCCAACACAAAAATATATCTTGCTTGTAAAACACGTGATAATAACTGACAAGCAGCATGGAAAGGTTAATGAAATATAATTCCTGATAATCTTGATCAAGTTCGTTGAGGACGTAACTGCGATTGTTTCATTAATATAATCATAGAAAGTTTAAGAGACAGAAAGAGGCCACTTGGCCCATTGTGTCTGCACCGGCCGAAAAATGATCCACCTATCCTAATCCCATCTTCCAGCATTTGATCCACAGCTCTGCAGATAATGACAGTTGTGGTGAACATCCAGTTTCCTTTTCACTGAGTGGAGGGATTCTGCTTCAACTATCCTTTCAGGCAGTAATTTCTAGACTCTTACTATAAACAGGGGATGCAAGACTGAACCCTGTGGAACGCCACTGTAAACAGTCCTCAGGTCAGTAAAATATCCATCATCAACTACCCTTTAATAAAAACAAGACATGCTGGAAATACTCAGCAGGTTTGGCAGCATCTGTGGAGAGAGAAGCAGAGTTGACGTTCCAGGTCAGTGACCCTTCATCATTGACCTGAAACGTTTACTCAGCTTCTCCCTCCACAGATGCTGCCAGACCTGCCGAGTATTTCCAGCATTTCGTGTTTTACTTCAGATTTCCAGCATCCGCAGTATTTTGCTTTTATTATAACAATTACCCTTTGTTTCCTGCCACTGAGCACAATTTGTATTTTTGGGTGAACAAGTTTCTCCTCAACTCCCCGCTAATCCTTCTACCAAGCACTTTAAGTCACTGCCCCCTAGTCACTGATCTCTCTGCTAAGGTGAATAGACTCTTCACCTCCACTTTATCCAGGCCCCACAAAATTATGACCCTTTCAATCAGATCTCCCTTCAGCCTTCTCTGTTCCAAGTAGAACAACCCCAACCTGTCTAATCTTTCTTCATAGCTGCATTTTTCCAGTCCTGGCAAACATCTTTGTAAATCTCCTCTGTACCCTCTCTAGTGCAATTCCATCCTTTGTGTAATTAGGTGACCAGAACTGCAGAGTACTCAGGTTGTGGCCCAACCAATGATTTATACAGTTCCAGCATAACCTCACTGCTCTTGTATTCGAAACCTCAGCTAATAAGGGAAAGGATTCCATATGCCTTCTTAACCACCTATCGACCTGACCTGCTACATTCAGGACATCAGTGGACATTGACTCCAAGGTCCCTCACTTCCTCTACACTTCTCAGTATTTTCCGATTGATTGTCTATCCCTTTGCCTTGATTGACCTCCTCAATTGCATCGTCTCATACTTAACCAGGCTGAATTCCATTTGACACTTTTATTTTAGATTAGAGATACAGCACTGAAACAGGCCCTTCGGCCCACCGTGTCTGTGCCGACCATCAACCACCCATTTATACTAATCCTACACTAATCCCATATTCCTACCAAACATCCCCACCTGTCCCTATATTTCCCTACCACCTACCTATACTAGTGGCAATTTATAATGGCCAATTTACCTACCAACATGCAAGTCTTTTGGCTTGTGGGAGGAAACCGGAGCACCCGGAGAAAACCCACACAGACACAGGGAGAACTTGCAAACTCCACACAGGCAGTACCCAGAATAGAACCCAGGTCCCTGGAGCTGTGAGGCTGCAGTGCTAACCACTGCGCCACTGTGCCGCCCCATCAATATTTTCTGCCATCAATATTTTCCTGCAGCCTAGCTATCCTCCTCGCTACCTACCGCACAGCCAATCTGTGTACCATCTGCACACATCTTGATCATGCCCCCTACATGTACGTTCAAATCGTCAATATATACTACTAAAAGCTGGGGACCCAGTACTGAGCCCTGTGGAATGCCACTGGAAACAGACCTCAAGTCAGTAAAACGCCCGTCAACAATTACCCTTTGTTTCCTGCTACTGAGCCAATTTTGTATCCAGCTTTCTGCATTTCCCTGGATTCCATGGGACTGTATTTTTTTTACCTAGTATGCCACATGGGACCTTGTCAAAAGCCTTGCCAAAATCCACGGAGACCATATCATCTGCACTACCCTCATCTATCATCCTTGCGACTTGCTCGAAAAATTCAATCAGGTTGGTCAACATTATCTTCCCTTATCAAATCCATGCTGACTGTCCTTGATTGACCTGAGCCTTTCTAAGTGACAGTTCATCCTGTCTCTCAGAATACATTGCAATAATTTGCCCACAGGTTACACTGATTGGCCTGCAATTATTCGGTCTATCCTTTGCTCCTTTTTAAAGAGGTACAATGTTAACAGTTCACCAATCCTCTGGCACTACACCTGTATCCAGTGAGGACTGGGAAATGATGGTCAGACCCTCTGCTATTTCCTCTCTCACTTCATTTGACAGCTTGGAATACATTTCATCTGGCCCTGGTGATTTATCAACTTTCGAAGATGCTAATCCCATTAATACTTCCTCTCTCCCTATGTATATCACATCCAACAATTCACACTCCTCCCCCTTAACCACAGTATCTGCATCGTCCCCTCTTCTGTTCAGACAGATACAAAGTATTCATTAAGAACCATATCAACATCTTTCGCCCCTACTCATGTATATCCACTTATGTATATAGATTTTCAAACGGCCTGTGATCAACTGACATTTCATAGACTTGTCATGACATGGATAAATGTGACAGTGATAGTGTGGATATTTCATAGACTTGTCATGACATGGATTAATGTGACAGTGATAGTGTGGATATTTCATAGACTTGTCATGACATGGATTTATGTGACAGTGATAGTGTGGATATGACACTGACTCAGGGACAGAAAGCAGAGAGAAGTGGTGAACAGTCATTGTTCAGACTGGATGTGGAGGGGAGTATACAGTACTGCTTCTCATGGTTGGATTCACTCAGCGTGATATCAAGAAACGATTGAAGGCAAGGGATACTGCAAAGGCTATGGGCCCTGACAATATTCCGGAAATAGTACTGAATACCTGTGCTTCAGAACTTCCGTTCCCCCATCAAACTGTTCAAGTACAGCTACAACATTGGCATCTACCCGTCAATGTGAAAAATTGCCCAGCTATGTCCTGTACACAAAAAGCAGGACAAATCCAACCCAGCCAATTCCCGCCCCATCAGCCTATTCTCAATCATCAGTAAAGTGATGGAAGGTGTCATCGACAATGCTATCAAACAGCACTTGCTTAGCAATAACCTGCTTAGTGACGCTCAGTTTGGGTTCTGCCAGGATCACACAGCTCCTGACCTCATTACAGCCTTGGTGCAAACATGGACAAAAGAGCTGAATTCAATAGGTGAGGTATGAGTGACTGCCTTGACATCAAGGCAGCATTTGACTGAGTATGGCATCAAGGAGCCAGAGCAAAAATGAAGTCCGTGGGAATCAGCGGGAAAACTCTCTGCTGGTTGGAGTAATACCTAGCGCAAAGGACGATGGTTGTGGTCGTTGCAGGTCAATCAGCTCAACTCCAGGACATCACTGCAGGAGTTCCTCAGGGTAGTTTCCGAGACCCAACCATCTTCAGCTGCTTCATCAATGACCTTCCTTCAATCACAAGACCAGAAGTGGGGATGTTGGCTGATGATTGCACAATGTTCAGCACCATTCGTGACTCCTCACATACTGAAGCAGTCCGTGTAGAAATGCAGCAAGACCTGGACAATATCAAGGCTTGGGCTGATAATTGGCAAGTATCATTCGCACTGCCATTGTGCCAGGCAATGACCATCACCGACAAGAGAGAATCTCATCATCTCCCTTGACATTCAATGACATTACGATAGCTGAATCCACCACTATCAACATCCTAGGGGCTACCAATGACCAGAAACAGAACAGGAGTAGCCATATAAATACCATGGCTCAAAGAGCAGGTCATAGGCGAGGAATGCTGAGGCGATTAACTCACCTCCTGACTCCCCAAAGCCAGTCCACCATCTATAAGGCACAAGCCAGGAGTGTGATGGAATACTCTCCGCTTGTCCTCATGGGTGCAGCTCCAACAACACTCAAGAAGCTCGGCACCATCCAGTACAAAGCAGCCCGCTTGATTGGCACCCCATCCACAACATTCACTCCCTCCACCACCGACGCACAGTGGCAGCAATGTGTACCATCTACAAGATGCACTGCAGCAACACAACAAGGCTCCTTAGACAGCACCTTCCAAACACACAACCTCTACCATATAGAAGGGCAAGGGCAGCAGATGTATGGAAACATCACCACCTGCAAGTTCCCCTCCAAGCGACACACCATGCTGATTCGAAACTATCTTGCCATTCCTTCACTGTCGCTGGGTCAAAATACTGGAACTTCCTTCCTCACAGCACTGTGGGTGTATCTACCCCACATGGACTGCAGTGGTTCAAGAAGGCAGCTCATCACCACCTTCGCATGGGTAATTAGGGATGGGCAATAAATGCTGGCCTGGCCAGCGGTGTCCACATCGCATGAATGAATTTTTAAAAATGCTGCCAGAGAACTGGAGGGCTGTAAATGTTACACGCTGTTTCAAGAAGGGGAGGTTGGATAAGCCTTGTAACTATCAGCCTAATGTTGATTATTGGAAAATTCTGGAGGCCATAACCCAGCACAAAAATATTTCTTACTTGTAAAATCATATCTTAATAAATGACAAGCAGCAGGGATAGCTTCATGGAAAATCATTTCTGATAGTCTTGATAGTTTGTTGACAGAATTGTGAGTGTTAACGAGGATAGCGTGATTCGTGTTATAGAATCATAGAATCGTAGAAAATTTAAGGGACAGAAAGAGGTAACTTGGCCCATCGTGTCTGTGACAGCCGAAATGTTATCCACCTATTCTAATCCCACATTCCAGCACTTGATCCATAGCCCTGCAGATTATGATACTTGAGGTGCACATCCAGACTCCTTTTGAATGAGGAGAGGGTTTCTGCCTCAACCATCCTTTCATGAAGTGAGTTACAGACCCTCACTAAAAGCAGGGCACACAGTACCGAGCCCTCTGGAACACGACTGGTAACAGTCCTCCAGTCAATACCCGTCAACAATTACCCTTTGCTTCCTGTCACTGAGGCAATTTTGTATTTCTGAGTGAACATGTTTTTCCTCAACTCCCTTCTGATATTTCCGCCAATCACTTTAAATCTATGTCCCCTAGTCACTGACCTTTTTGCTAAGGTGAATAGACCCTTCACCTCCACTCAATGCAGGCCCCACAAACTGTTGTTCATTTCAATCAGATCTCCCCTCAAGCCTTCTCTGTTCCATGAATAACAACCCCAGCCTATCCAATCTTTCCTCATAGCTGCATTTTTCCAGTCCTGGCAACATCCTCGTAAATCTCCTCTGCACCCTCTCTAGTGCAATTGCCTCCTTTCTGTAATGTGGTTACCAGAACTGCACGCAGTATTCAAGTTGTGGCCTGACCAATGATTTATACAGTTCCAGCTCTTGCATTCTATACCTTGGCTAAAAAGGGAAATGATTCCATATGCCTTCTTAACTGCCTTATTGACCTGTCCTGCTATCTTCAGGGATCTGTGGGCATTCACTCCAAAGTCCCGTACTTCCTCTACACTTCTCAGTATTGTCCTAGTAAGCGTGTATTCCTTTGCTTGTTTGAGCTCCCCAAATGCATCACCTCACACTTATCCAGGTCGATTCCCATTTTTCTGCCCATCTGACCAGACCGTCAACATCTTCCTGCAGCCTACAGTTATCCTTCTCGCTATCCGCCACATGGCCAATCTTTGTGTCGTCTGCAAAAATCTTGATCATACCCCCTAAATTTATGTCTAAATCTTTAATATAGACCACAGAAAGCATGGGACCCATTACTGAGCCCTGTGGAATGACAATGGGGACAGTCCTCCAGTCGCAAAAATACTTGTCAATAATTACCCTGTGTTTCCTGCCACTGAGACAATTTTGTATCCGCCTTGCTGCATTTCTCTGGATGCCATGGGATTTTATTTTTTGAACCAGGCTGTTATGTGGGACCTTGTCAGAAGCCTTGCTAAAATCCATGTAGACCACATCAACTGCACTACCCTCATCTATATTCCTTGTAACAGCTTCAAAAAATTCGATCAATTTGGTCAAACAAGAGAGTCACTTAACAAATCCATGCTGACTGTCCTTGATTGACCTGAGCCTTTCTAATTGACAGTTTATCCTGTCTCTCAGAATAGATTCCAATAATTTGCCCACTACTGATGTTATACTGACTAGCCTGTAATTATTCAGACTATCCTTCGCTCCCTTTTTAAACAGAGGGACAACGTTAGCAATTCTCCAAAACTCCAGCATCACAACTGTATCTAGTGAGATTGGGAAATGATGGTAGGCAGACCCTCTGCTATTTCCTCTCTTGCTTCTTTGAACATTTCATCCGGCTCTGGTGATGTTTCAACTTTCAAGGATGCCAATCCATTAATACTTCCTCTCTCCCTATGTTTATCACATCCAATAATTCACACTCTTCCTCCTTAACGACAATATCTAAATCCCCCCTCTTTTCTGAAGACATACGCAAAGTGATCAATAAAGAACCATACCAATATCTTCTACCCTCATACAAAGGTTACCTTTCTGATCTATTATGGGTCTTACTCTCCCCTTAGTTATCCTCTTCCTCTTAATGTTTTGAGAAAACATCTTTAGGTTCACCTTGATTTTGCTTGCTAATATTCTTTCATACCCTCACTTTCCTTTCCTAACTTCCTTTTGGATTTGACCCCTCCACTTTCTATAATCCTCTCAGCTTTCTGCAGTATTAAGTTCTCAGTGTCGGACAGAAGCTTTCCTTTTCTGCGTTATCCTACCCTGTCGGCTCCTTGACATCCATGGGACTCCAGATTTGGCCGCCTCACACTTTTTCTTTGTGGGAACATGTTTATCCTGAACCTCTGGAATCTCCCCTTTGAATGCCTCCCACTGCTCTGAGACTGAACTACCTTCAAACTGCTGTTTCCAGTCCACTTTCACTCCTCAGTTTAGTAATATTCTCCTTTCCCCATTGAGAACTCTAACTCCTGATATATCTCTTGTCCTGTTCCGTAATTAAGTTGAAACTAACTGAATTATGATCACTCCCACCAAAATGCTCTTCCCTCCCACTCCTTCCACCTGCCCATCTTCATTTCCAAAAACAATGTCTAAAACTGCACCCTCTGTTGTTGGACTTGCTACATCCTGGCCAAAAACGTTCTCCTGAATGCACCTCAAGATTTCTGTTCCCTTAATTATTTTCATACTAAAATTATCCCTGTAAAGATTGGGGTTATTAAAATCCCCTACTATTACTGCCCTATTGTTCTTGCACTTCTCAGAGACTTGCCGACATATCTGCTCTTCTAACTCCCTCGGACTGTTTGGCTGACGGGATCACACTAACAGCAATGAGATTTATCCTTTTTGGTTCCTTAGCTCAATCCATATCGCCTCAGTTGATGTACCTTCCAACATATCATCCCTCCTCACAGCTGCAATAGATTCCTTGACCAAAATTGCCATTCCCCTCATTTCTTAACCCCCTCCCTATTGCGTCTGAAAACCCTGTAACCAGAAACGTTGAGCTGCCATTCCTGTCCCTCCTTAAGCCATGTTTCTGTAATAACTATGATATCATACTGCCACATGTCTATCTTTGCCCTCAGCTCATCTGCTTTATTTGCTGCACTCCTTACATTGAAATAGATACCCTTGAGCACTGCCAAACCTTTTTTTATTTACTCACCCTCATTTCCTCTGTCTTCCAGACTCATCCATTAATTTTCCACCTTCCATTTTCAGTTCTGATTTTGTCCCAGCTGAGTCTATCCTCAGGTCCTCATCCCCACTGGTAAACTAGTTTAAACCCTTCCAACAGTACTAGCAGTGTGGCCATTAAAGAGACGGGGATATCACAGGGGCAGGAATGGATGTTAGATGTCACTGGGTTTAGATGTTTGAAAAGGAATAGGTAGGGAGGTTATAGAGGTGGGGGAGTGGCATTGCTAATCAGGGATAGTATCACAGTTGCAGAAAGGGAGGTCGTGGAGGAGGGTGTGTCTACTGAGTCATTATGGTTGGAAGTCAGAAACAGGAAAGGAGCAGTCACTTTGTTGGGAGTTTTCTGTAGACCCCCCAGTAACAACAGAGACACGGAGGAACAGATTGGGAGGCAGATTTTGGAAAGGTGCAGAAGTAACAGGGTTTTTGTCATGGGTGACTTCAACTTCCCTAATATTGATTGGAACCTCCTTAGTGCAAATCGTTTGGATGGATCAGTTTTTGTCAGGTGTGTCCAGGAAGGTTTCCTGACTCAATATGTACATAGGCCGACTAGAGGGGAGATTATGTTGGGCTTGGTGCTTGGCAACGAACCAGGCCAGGTGGCAGATCTCTCGGTGGGAGAGCATTTCGGTGATAGTGATCACAACTCCCTGACCATAGTCATGGAGAGGGACAGGAGCAGACGGGATGGGAAAATATATAATTGGGGGAAGGGAAATTACAAGGCTATTAGACAGGAACTGGGGAGCATAAACTGGGAAAAGATGTTTTCAGGCAAATGCATAACAGAAATGTGGAGGTTGTTTAGGGAGCACTTGCTGCGACTGCTGGATAGGTTTGGCCCGATGAGGCAGGGAAGGGATGGTAGGGTGAAGAAACCCTGGATGATAAGTGATGTGGAACAGCTAGTCAGGCGGAAGAAGGAAGCTTACTTAAGGTTGAGGAAGCAAGGATCAGACAGGGCTCTAGAGGGTTGCAAGGTAGCCAGGAAGGAACTGAAGAATGGACTTAGGAGAGCTAGAAGGGGACTTGAAAAAGTCTTGGTGGGTAGGATTAAGGAAACTCCCAAGGTGTTCTACATTTATGTGAGGAACAAGAGGATGGCCAGAGTGAGGGTAGGGCCGATCAGGGATAGTGGAGGGAACTTGTGCCTGGAGTCGGAGGAGGTAGGGGAGGTCCTAAATGAATACTTTGCTTCAGTATTCACTCGTGAGCGGAGGATGGTCGTTTGTGAGGACAGCGTGGAACAGGCTGATATGCTAGAACAGGTTGAGGTTAAGAGGGAGGATGTACTGGAAATTCTGAATGATATGAGGACAGATAAGTCCCCGGGGCCAGACGGGATATACACAAGTATATTACGGGAAGCGAGGGAAGAGATTGCGCGCCTTTGGCGATGATCTTTGCGTCCTCAGTGTCCACTGGAGTAGTACCGGATGATTGGAGGGTGGCAACTGTTGTTCCCTTGTTCAAGAAAGGGAATAGGGATAACCCTGGGAATTTTAGACCAGTCAGTCTTACGTCGGTAGTGGACAGATTATTGGAGAGGATTCTGAGAGACAGGATTTATGATTATTTGGAAAAGCATGGTTTGATTGGAGACAGTCAGCATTGCTTTTTGAGGGGCAGGTCATGCCTCACAAGCCTTATTGAATTCTTTGAAGATGTTACAAAACACAGTGACGAAGGAGGAGCAGTGGATGTGGCGTATATGGATTTTAGCAAGGCGTTTGATAAGTTTCCCCATGGTAGGCTCATTCAGTAAGTGAGGAGGCATGGGATACAGGGGAAGTTGGCTGTCTGGATACAAAATTGGCTGGCCCATAGAAGACAGAGGGTGGTAGTATTCAGCATGGGGCTCGGTGACCAGTGGTCTTCTGCAGGGATCTGTTCTGGGACCTCTGCCATTTGTGATTTTTATAAATGACTTGGATGAAGAAGTGGAAGGCTTGGTTAGCAAGTTTGCCGATGACACGAAGGTTGCTGGAGTTGTGGATAGTGTGGAAGGTTGTTGCAGGTTGCAGCGGGCCATTGACAGGATGCAGAGCTGGGCTGAGAAGTGGCAGATGGAGTTCAAACTGGAAAAGTGTGAAATGATTCATTTTGGAAGGTCGAATTTGAATGCAGAATACCAGCTTAAAGACAGGATTCTTGGTAGTGTGGAGGGACAGAGGGATCTTGGGGTCCATGTCCATAGATCGCTCAAAGTTGCCACCCAAGTTGATAGGTTTGTTATGAAGGCGCATGGTGTCTTGGCTTTCATTAACAGGGGGATTGAGTTTAAGAGCTGCGAGGTTATGCTGCAGCTCTATAAGGCCCTGGTTAGACCACACTTGGAATATTGTGTTCAGTTCTGGTTGCCTCATTATAGGAAGGATGTGGAAGCTTTAGAGAGGATGCAGAGGAGATTTACCAGGATGCTGCCTGGACAGGAGGGCATGCCTTACGAAGAAAGATTGAGGGAGCTCGGGCTTTTCTCATTGGAGCGAAGAAGGATGAGAGGTGACTTGATAGAGGGGTACAAGATGATGAGAGGCACAGATAGAGTGGATAATCAGAGACTTTTTCCCAGGGTGGAAAGGGCTATCACCAGGGGGCATAATTTTAAGGTGATTGGAGGAAGGTTTCGGGGAGATGTCAGAGGTAGGTTCTTTACACAGAGAGTGGTGAGTGCGTGGAATGCACAGCCAGTGGTGGTAGTAGAAGCAGATACATTAGGGACATTTAAGCGACTCTTGGATAGGTACATGGATGATAGTAGAATGAAGGGTACGTAGTTAGTTTGATCTTAGAGTAGGTTAAAGTTTCGGCACAACATCGAGGGCCGAAGAGCCTATACTGTGCTGTACTGTTCTGTGTTCTATTTTCTAAAACGTTCCGCAAGGAATCCAGTCCAGGCTCTGTTCACGTGCAACCCGTTCGGCCTGTAAAAGTCCCATCTCCCACAGAGCAGGTCCCAGTTTACCAGGCATATGAATCCCTCCCTCCTGCAGCAACTTTCCAGCCAGGTATTCATCTGCCTTATCTTTCTATTTCTATACTAAGTTGCACCTGGCACTGCAAGTAATCTGGAGAATTCCACTTTTTGACTATGTTTGAGGTCCTGCTTGCTAATTTCTTCCCCACCTCCCTATATTTTGACTGCAAGATCACATCCCTCTTTCTACCTATGTCATTGGTTCCCATGTGGTCCACGACGTCTGGCTGTTCCCCTCCTGCTTCAAGATGTTCTGCCGTTGCTGACTGAGGTCCTTGACCCTGGTACCAGGGAGGCAGCACACCATCCTGTATTCACGTCTGTGGCCACAGAAACGTCTGTCTGTTCCCCTGACTATTGACTCACCTATCACTATGGCTCTTCCATTCATCCCTGTATCCCACTCTGCAGCTGAGCCACCCGTGGCGCCATGGACTTGGCTCTGGCTGGACTCCCGAGGTGAAGCATCACTTTCCTCAGCATTCGGAACTGAATACCTGTTAGAGAGTGAGATGGACTCAGGGGCCTCCTACACTACCTGACTAGTTCTTTTTTACTGCCTGCTGATCACCCATTCCCTCTCTCCCTGCATAATCTAAATCTGTGGGGTGACCACATCTAGAACCATGCTGAAGCTGAACAAACTGGTCTATGAGAAGGAAGAATATGTAGGGTTATGGGAAAAAGGCAGAGGATGGGATTAGGTGAATTGCTTATTCGGAGAGCCACAGCAGACACGATGGGCTGAATAACTCCTCTTTGCTGTAATAATTCTGATTGTTTTATTGCAGGATGATGCCCACGGGGACGCTGTGATGGGGTGTCTCAGATGGGTGTAATGGTGGAGAATGGGGGATCCATGGTGGGAAAGGGAAGTCGTCCTATGGGAACCGGTATCTTAGCAAGGACTCTCCGACAGCCTATCCGGGTGGAAGGCATCCAGGAAATATCCTCCCTGCATCCTTCTCCTCCTCCTCCTGAGGTAGCCTCCGGATTTCTGATTCCAATGCCTGTGACCTCATGATGCTGTTGATATGAAGGGTGCAGCAGAACACCATGAACTTGGACACCTGCTCCAGTGTGTACTGGAGGGCTACCCCCGAGCGGTTCAGACATCAGAAACATTGCTTCATCATACCGATGGTCTGTTCCACCATGTTCCTGGTGACTCCATTGCTTACGTTATACACAAGTTAATTGTGTGAGGTTGGTTGACGGTCGGAGGTGGTTTGGGGGTGTAGAAACATGAGCGGTGTCCAGAGGGGGATTGTCTTTGTTGCGATTAGCCACATTATTGTTTTCCATGGAGCCCCGAAGTGTTGGGACCGGCTGACTGCTTCAGAATGAAGGTCTGGTGGCTGCTGACAGGATAATGGACATTCACCAACATGGTGTACTGGGCATGCTCACACACCAACTGCACATTGATGGAGTGAGAGTTCTTCCAGTTCCTGTACCTCTCCCCGTTGACATTGGGGCCCCGCAGAGCCACGGACACCATCAGAAATCCCGCTATCCTGACAAAGCCTAGGGATCTCTCATCCTGCTTCTCCCTGCTGAGGGAGTAAATGATGACATCGATGGTCACCCTCACCTCCCAGAATTATCAATGGACAACAGACAGGCCTAGTAACTACTAGTCAGTTCGTGTAACATCAGTGGCAGGTAAGGTTGTAGAAATAATAATCAGGGAATAAGGACAACACACACTTGGAGAGGTTTGAGTTAATTAAGGATTGTCAGCACGGATTTCCAAAAGGCAGATTATGCTTAATGAACTAATGGAATTAATTTCGATCATCAGAGAAGGTTGATGATGGGAATGTGGTGGATGTTGTCTACCTGGATGTTATGAAATTATTTGATGAAGAACCAAACAAAAGCTTGATTAACAAAATTGAAGTTCAGGGAATAGCATCCAATTGGATCAAAAATTGTCCAAAGGACAGCAAAAAGAGAAATGTGTGAAATGGTTGTTTTTCAGACTGGAGGATGGTCGACAGTGATGTTCCCCAAGGAGCAGTGCTCGGAACGCTGATCTTTTTTTCCTTGATATATATAAATGACTTGTACCTTGGAATGCAGAGTAGAGTTTCAAAATTTTCCAATGATACCAATCTTGTAGGTGTGGTAAACAGGGGGGATGATACAAACCTTCTGCAACAGGACATTGATAGGCTGGTAGAATGGTCAGAGAAGTGGCAGGTGGAATTTAATGCAGAGGAGTGTGAGGTGATGTATTTCGTCAGAAGGAATAGGAAGGCAATATAGACTCAATGACACAGTTCTGAACGTTGTGCAGGAATAGAGGGACCTGGGCCTCCATATGCATTCGTCTTTGAAGGTACCAGGAAATATCAGGAGGGTGTTTAGCAAAGCATATCAGATCTTGGGCTTCATCATTAGAGGCAAAGATACAAAAGCAGGGAAGTTATGCTGAAACGTTATAAAGCTTTGGTAAGGCCCCACCTGGAGAACTTTGTCCAGTTCTGGTCACCACACGTTACGAAGGACGTGAAGGTCCCTGACAGGGTGCAGAGGAGATTTAACAGAATGGCTCCAGTGATGGCGGGGCTTTAGTTACAAGGTTTGAGAAAGGACGTTCGAGGACTCGTCTACTGAGGTAGTATGAGCCGAGGTTAGAAACAGGAGAGGTGAGGTCACCCTGTTGGGAGTCTTTTATAGACCTCCGAATAGTTCCAGAGATGTAGAGGAAAGGATAGCGAAGATGATTCTCCACAGGGGCGAGAGTAACAGGGTAGTTGTTATGGGGGACTTTAACTTTCCAAATATCGACTGGAAATGCTATAGTTCGAGTACTTTAGATGGGTCAGTTTTTGTCCAGTGTGTGCAGGAGGGTTTTCTGACACAGTATGTAGACAGGCCAACCAGGGGCGATGCCACATTGGATTTGGTACTGGGTAATGAACCTGGCCAGGTGTTAGATTTAGATGTAGGTGAGCACTTTGGTGATAGTGATCACAATTCGGTTAGGTATGCCTTAGAGATGGGCAGAGACAGGTATATACCGCAGGGCAAAAATTATAGCTGGGGGAAAGGAAATTATGATGCGATTAGGCAAGATTTAGGATGCGAAGGATGGGGAAGGAAACTGCAGGGGATGGGAACAATCGAAATGTGGAGCTTATTCAAGGAGCAGCTACTGCGTGTTCTTGATAAGCATGTACCTGTGAGGCAGGGAGGAAGTTGTCGAGTGAGGGAGCCGTGGTTTACTAAAGAAGTTGAAGCGCTTGTCAAGAGGAAGAAGAAGGCTTATGTTCGGATGAGACGTGAAGGCTCAGTTAGGGCACTTGAGAGTTACAAGCTAGCCAGGAAGGATCTAAGGGGAGAGCTAAGAAGAGCAAGGAGAGGACACGAGAAGTCATTGGCGGATAGGATCAGGGAAAACCCGAAGGCTTTCTTTAGGTATATCAGGAATAAAAGAATGACCAGAGTTAGATTAGGGCCAATCAAGGATAGTAGTGGGTAATTGTATGTGGAATCAGAGGAGATAGGGGAAGTGTTAAATGAACATTTTGCGTCAGTATTTACAGTAGAGAAAAAAAATGTTGTCGAGGAGAATACTGAGATTCAGGCTACTAGGCTAGATGGGATTGAGGTTCACAAGGAGGAGGTGTTATCAATTTTGGAAAGTGTGAAAATAAATAAGTCCCCTGGGCCAGATGGGATTTATCCAAGGATGCTCTGGGAAGCTAGGGAGGAGATAGCAGAGCCTTTGTCCTTGATCTTTATGTCGTCATTGTCGACAGGAATAGTGCCGGAAGACTGGAGGATAGCAAATGTTGTCCCCTTGTTCAAGAAGGGGAGTAGAGACAGCCCTGGTAATTATAGACCTGTGAGCCTTACTTCGGTTGTGGGTAAAATGTTGGAAAAGGTTATAAGAGATAGGATTTACAATCATCTTGAAAAGAATAAGTTCATTAGCGCCAGTCAGCACGGTTTTGTGACGGGTAGGTCGTGCCTCACAAACCTTATTGAGTTTTTCGAGAAGGTGATCAAACAGGTGGATGAGGGTAAAGCAGTGGATGTGGTGTATATGGATTTCAGTAAGGCGTTTGATAAGGTTCCCCACGGTAGGCTATTGCAGAAAATACGGAAGTATGGGGTTGAAGGTGATTTAGAGCTTTGGATCAGAAATTGGCCAGCTGAAAGAAGACAGAGGGTGGTGGTTGATGGCAAATGTTCATCCTGGAGTTTAGTTACGAGTGGTGTACCGCAAGGATCTGTTTTGGGGCCACTGCTGTTTGACATTTTTATAAATGACCTGGAAGAGGGTGTAGAAGGGTGGGTTAGTAATTTGCGGATGACACTAAGGTCGGTGGAGTTGTGGATAGTGCCGAAGGATGTTGTCGGGTACAGAGGGACATAGATAGGCTGCAGAGCTGGGCTGAGAGATGGAAAATGGAGTTTAATGCGGAAAAGTGCGTGGTGATTCACTTTGGAATGAGTAACAGGAATGCAGAGTACTGGGCTAATGGGAAGATTCTTGGTAGTGTAGATGAACAGAGAAATCTTGGTGTCCAGGTGCATAAATCCCTGAAGGTTGCTACCCAGGTTAATAGGGCTGTTAAGAAGGCATATGGTGTGTTAGCTTTTATTAGTAGGGGGATCGAGTTTCGGAGCCACGAGGTCATGCTGCAGCTGTACAAAACTCTGGTGAGACCGCACCTGGAGTATTGCGTGCAGTTCTGGTCACCGCATTATAGGAAGGATGTGGAAGCTATGGAAAGGGTGCAGAGGAGATTTACTAGGATGTTGCCTGGTATGGAGGGAAGCTCTTACGAGGAAAGGCTGAGGGACTTGAGGTTGTTTTCGTTGGAGAGAAGGAGGAGGAGAGGTGACTTAATAGAGACATATAAGATAATCAGAGGGTGAGATAGGGTGGATAGTGAGAGTCTTTTTCCTCGGATGGTGATGGCAAACACGAGGGGACATAGCTTTAAGTTGAGAGGTGATAGATGCCGGACAGAAGTCAGAGGTAATTTCTTTACTCAGAGTAGTAGGGGCGTGGAACGCCCTGCCTGCAACAGCAGTAGACTCGCTAACTTTACGGGCATTTAAGTGGTCATTGGATAGACATATGGATGAAAATGGAATAGTGTAGGTCAGATGGTTTCACAGGTCGGCGCAACATCGAGGGCCGAATGGCCTGTACTTCGCAGTAATGTTCTAATTCTAATTCTAATGGTTACTTTGGAGAAGATGGAGTTGGTCTCCCTGGAGTAAAGGAGACTGAGAGAGATTTGATAGAGGTGTACAAGATTATGATAGGCTTAGATACGATTGACAAGGAAAAACTGTTCCCATTAACTGATGAAACACAGATTCACGGACACAGATGGAAGGCTTTGGGTAAGAGATGCAGGGGGAATATGAGCAAGAACGTTTTTACACAGTGGATGGTAATGAGCTGGAACTCACTGCCCATGAGGGTGGCCGAGACAATCAATGATTTCAGAAGGAATCTGGATGGACACCTGAAGGAAATGAACTTGCAGGGATACGGGGATTGAGTGGGGGATTGGGACTGACTGGATCGTTCCAGAGAGAGCTGGCATGGAGGGGCCGACTGGCCACCTTCTGTGTCGTAAATATCTCTATCACTCTCTGTGACTCTATGTTGGATATGTCTCCTGCTCCTGTCTGGAAAGATCCAGAAACATAGAAGTTCAATGAAACTGTGACCTTAACGGCCACTGACAGCTCTGTCCTCACCCTGGTGTATCATTGCCAGAGTAGATAAACAGAGAGAACGACTATAGGATCATCTGAATTAGGGGCAGAAGTAGGCCATTCAGCCCGTCAAGCCTGCTCCACCATCCAATAAGATCATGACTGATCTGTTTGCGTTTCGAATTCCACACCCCATCTCCCCCCGATAAACTTGGATTCTCTTGCCTAACAAAAATCTATCTACCACTGCGTTAAAAATATACAATGACCCCGCCCCCCTCCACCACCTTCTAAGGCAGAGATTTCCAAAATCACACAATCATCTGAGGAAAAGAAAATTCTCCTCATCTCTGTCTGAAAAGGGCGACCACTAATTTTCAAACAGTGCCTTTTCAAACAGTTACTTTTAAAAGGGAATTGAAGAAAAGACTTTCAGGCAAAAGAGTTGTAGGAATATGGGAATGGAGAGGGGAATGGGATGAATTGGAGGGGTGAGGCCATGGAGAGATTCAAACACAATAATGAGAATATTAAAATTAAGGTGCTGCCAGACCGGGAGCTAATGCAGATCAGTGAGCACAGGGGTGATGGGTGATCGGGATTTGGTGTGAGTTAGAATACAGGCAGCATAGTTATGGATGGGCTGTGGTTTCTGGAGGTTTATAACTGTGAGGGTGTGTATTTAACAAAGGCACAGATGAGTGTTTATGCAGCAGATGGGCTGAGGCAGAGGTGGAGACGTGTGTTAGTACAGAGGTGGTAGGAGGCAGGGTTGGTGAGAATATGGAGATGAACTCAGCTCAGATTTAAATAGAACACAGAGGTTGCAAACTGTCTGGTTCAGCCTCAGATATTTGGCAATGAGGAGATCATGGTTCATGGATAGTGGATGGAATTTCTTATGGAGACCAATGAAAACTCCACTCTTCCCAAATTTAAATAGCATGAACATTATTTCAGTGAAACAAATTTTACAGATGTCATCGCGGGAAATACAGACTTTCCAGGAACAGCAACAGCAGCAAAGATCGGAGAGTAAATTACAGGCACTCTAATGCACTTGGCAATGGTTTATGGAGCTGATACCTGGAGACATATATTTGCCAGGAATAACAACGGCAGCAAGGAGGGCAGAGGAAATGACAAGAATGGGAATGCAGTTAAACATGGTTTATCGAATTAATAGTTAGATACAGAGACTTACTAGGGACACCAATAATAGCCAGGAAGGGGTAGTAAATGTATTGAATATTCCTCAGTGCGGAATAGATCAGACTGTTTAATGAGAACTGATCATAATCTGCAGAAAGAAAGTTAAACTCCCAGATGAAACTCCTGCTCATTGTTGTAACATTCCAATCTATTGTTCTCTGATTCTAATCTATCCTCTTCCTCTCTCCAGAGCCGCTGATCCCTATTAGTGCTGGGAGTGATGTGATACTCCCACTGACACTATGCAAAGGCACAGATGAGGGTTACTGCAGCAGATGGGCTGAGGCAGAGGTGGAGATGGGTGATATTACAGAGGTGGTAGTAGGCAGGGTTTGTGAAGGAGAGAATATGGAGATGAACACAGCTCAGTTTTAAATAGAACACAGAGGTTGCAAACAGTCTGGTTCAGTCTCAGACATTGGACTTGGAGTATGTAGTTCACAGATCGGGGACAGGATTTCTTATGGAGACCAATAACACTGGTTTCGGGCTTCAGAGAACTAAAAATTACTTGAACAGTATTTCAGTGAACCAGGGTTTACAGATCGTATTTGTGGAAATGAAGACTTACCAGGGCAGTAACAGCAGGAAAGATGAGAATAAATTACAAGAACCATAATACTATTAGCAATGGTTGTGGAGCTAATAGCTGGAGACAGAGATTCACCAGGACTAACAACATCAGTAAGGAGGGTAGAGTAAATTCCAGGAACATTATTGCAGTTAAATATGGTTTATAATATTAATAGCTGCATTGACAAACTTACCAGGGACACCAACAATAGCAAGGATGGGATAGTAAATATGTTGTATAATCAACAGTGCATAATAGATCCGGGATGTTAAAGACAGCGAATCGTCCGTAGAAAGCATGTAAAGAGGCCATGATAATCCTCTGCCCACTTTTGTAACATTCCAATCCACTGTTCTCAGATTCTGACCCATTGTTGTAACATTCCAATCTATTGTTCTCAGGTTCCAGTCTATCCTCTCCCTCTCTCTGGTGCAGCTGATGCCTGTAAGTGGTGAAGCTGACGATCGACTGGCACAATGGTATTAAACCTTGAAAGGAATCCCTTATTAATAGAAGATGGAAAACCTCCAGTGACACAATTAGGGTCCATGGAGACTGACATTAACTACAGTCACAGAACAAACAGGTTCTGTTGACCACTTTCCATCCAAACACTTTTTGTACCTCAAAGAACGAGAACATTTAGCTGGTCTGTATGGGATGTATGAGGCTACTGAGGAAAGGAAATGTGGAAATGACAGAGGCCCAGGACAGAATCTTTCAATCGTCCTTGGATATGGGAGTGATAACAGAGAACTGGAGGGTTGTAAATGTTACACCCTGTTTAAAAAAGGAGAGATGGGGTAAAACCTGTATTAATGACCAGTCAGTCTAATGTCGGTGGTTGGAAATTTCTAAAGGTCACAAGCAGGATATAAGTATTCCTTACTCATAAAAGGGATAAAATTTGAGAAGCAGCACGCAAATGCGAATTCAAAATCATGTATGGCAAACGACAACAACAACTTATTTTATATAGTGTCTTTAATGTAATAAAACATCCCATGATGCTTCCTCATAAAACAAAGCATGACACCGAGAGATATAAGAAATTATTAGGTCAAAGGACCAAAAGCGTTGTCAAAGATGTAGGTTTTAATGGGTGTCTTAAAAGAGGAAAGGGTGGTGGAGAGGTGGCGGAATGGATAGGCGGAGAGGTGTAAGGAGGGTATTCTAGAGCTTGGAGCTGAGGCAACTGAAGGTGTGGTCACCAATGGTGGAACAGTTAAAATCCGGGATGCACAAGAGGCCGGAATTAGAGGAGCACAGATATATACAGGACGGGGGCGAGGTGTTGGAGGAAAAATAAGTTGAGAATTTAAATAAAGAGATTACTTGATCAGGAGTCAAATTCGGTCAGTGATATGTGCACGGGACGTGGCACGATTTAGGACATGGCAACAGAGTTCTGGAGGACATCAAGTTTACAGAGAGTAGCAGGTGGGAAATCAGAGAAAAGTGTGCTGGAGTAGTCATTTCTAGGGATAAGGAAGGCATGAATGAATTTCAGCAGCTGATGGGCTGAGACAGGGGTGAAGTCGGGCGCTGTTACTGAGGTGGAAGTAGGCGGTTGTAATGATATCCTGAAAATGAGGTTAAAGCTCATTTTGTGATCAAATGTGATACTGAGGCTGCAACCAAACTGTATGAATCTCAGACTGATACAGGGAGAGGGATTCAATCAATAGCAAGGGAACAGAGTTGGAGTGGGGAGTGAAAACAAGGGCTTCAGTCTTCCCAATATTTAATTGGAGGAAGTTTCTGCTCATCCAGTACTGGGTGTTGGATAAGCAGTCTGATAATTTAACAACAGTGGAGAGAGGTGGTGGTGAGGTAAACTTGATGGAGTTCTTTGATAAAACAATGGAGAGGGTTCATGAGGGTGGTGTGATTGAAGTTATATATATAGACTTTCAAAAGGTGTTTGATCAAATCACATTCAATAGACAGGTTAGGAAAACAGAACCCTATGGATTAAAGGGACAGTGACTGTGTGGATATAACATTGGCTAAGGAACAGTAAACAGAGAGAAGTGCTGAAAGGTTGTTGTTCAGACTCGATGGGAGTATACCGAGGTGTTTTCCAGGGCTCGTTATTCGGATCACTGCTCTTTTTTCTCTTGGAAAACCCGGGGTGGGTAGTGCAGAGCCCCCTCCTCCGCCCTCTTTGCACAGCGTCCCCTCTCTGCAGCCTCTGCTCCATTTGTTGGTCATGTTACAGACCCAGAGACACTGTAACTACAGTCCCTATAACTTGTCCAGAGTTGGGTCAACAAATCCTCTGTCCTCCCTGAATGTCTGCAGCAGCTCACAACACAATCTCCAGAAAACCATCCACAGCACCTCCACTAACTTTACAATGGCAGAAGTCAGTAAAAAGCCCTACACCTGTAAGGTGGATACACGGTCTACTTAAATAACACTAGAGGGGGTTCCTCGTGCTGCTGAATGTATGTTCAGCTGAGAGTGACTGACACAGACGGTCAGTGGACATGCAAAGACCAAGTTTCAAAGTCGTACATCAAAGCTGCCGGAATGGCTGATTGATACCATATTCAGACCTTCCTCACACTACAGACACACACACATTACACCCACTCCAGCACCCCGGCCAGCCTGTGTGTCCTGTACAATGTACTGGATGTGACCGGCAGTGCAGCTCACACCATTTTATGGATCCAAACTTCCACAGCACCAGTGGAGCTGGGGAGATGAAATTTGTGGTCAGGGATAGAGACAGAGGGAAAGAAACTCACTTCAAAAAGGGAATTAGAAAAATACTTTATGATGAACAAGCTTCAGGAATATTGGAAATGAACAGGGGATTGGGATAATCAGAGGGGTGAGGACATGAGGGATTTGATCACAGGAGTGAGAATATTAAAATTGAGGTGTTACTGGACCAAGAGCCAATGTAGATCAGTGAGCACAGGGATGTTGGGTGAACAGAATTTAGTGTAAATTAGAAGGTGACAGCAGAGTTTTGGATGCCCACAAGGTTACAGAGAATAGAATGTGGGAGAGCAGCCAGGTGTGTGTTGGAATAGTTAAGTCTCGAGGTAACAATCAGGTCCTCCAGCCAAAATGGACAGTTTGACATTTTCTCGCATTATACTCCATTTGCCAGTTCTTTGACCACTCATTTAACCTATCTATATCCCTTTGTAACCTCCTTATGTCCTCTTGAGAACTTACCTTCTTACCTATCTTGGAGTCATTAGCAAATTTCGCAAGCATACCTTCGGTCCATTCATCAAAATCATTGATATCAATTGTACAAAGTTGAGGCCCCAGCACTGATCATGGTGGCACACCACTCGTCGCAGCTTGCCAACCAGAAAATAACCCATTTATGTATACACTGTTTCCTGTTAGCTAGACAATCCTCTATCCATGCCAATTATGTTACCCCCTATACTATGAGCTTTTATTTTCCACAATGACGTTTGATGTGGTCTGTAAATCTCAGTACAGTAAATCCACCAGTTCCCCTTTATCCACAGTACATGTTACTACTTCAAAGAACTCCAATATATTGGTTAAACATGATTTCCCTTTCACAAAACCATGTTGACTCTCCCTGATCACTTTGATTTTTTCGACGAGCTTTAACGTCTTTCTAACGTCTTTAATAATAGCTTCTAACATCTGATCCATAGCTGAAAGCCATTCTCACCTGCCACAGGTCCTATGTGTACTATGTCTCTTCTGATGTTATGCTCTATTTGAACTGTTACTCCTCAATAGAGTCATAGAATTATAGAGTTATACAGCACAGAAACAGGACCTTCAGCCCATTGTGTCTGTGCTGGCCATCAAGCACTGAACTATTCTAATCCCAATTCCCAGCACTTGGCCTGTCGCCTTGTTTGCTATGGCGATTCAAGTGCTCATCTAAATACTTCTGAAATGTTGTGAGGGTTCCTGCCCGGACCATCTCTTAAGGCAGTCTGTTCCAGATTCCAACCACCCTCTGGGTGAAAATTATTTTCCTCAAATCCCTTCTAAACCTCCTGCCCCTTACCTTAAGTCTATTCCCCCTGGTTATTGACCCGTCCACTGAGGGAAAAAAGATTCTTCATATCTAACCTATCAATGCCCCTCGTTATTTTGTATAGCTCAATCATGACACCCCTCATCCTTTTCTGCTCTAAGGAAAACGACCCGAGCCTTTTCTGTCGCTCTTCACAGCTGAAATGCTCCAGCCCAGGCAACATCCTGGTGAATCTATTCTGCACCCTCTCCATTGCAATCACCTCCTTTCTATAGTGCGGCAACCAGAACTATACACAGTCCTCCAGTTGTGGCCTAACTGGAGTTTTATGCTCCATCATAACCTTATATTCTATGCCTCGGCTAATAAAGGCAGGTGTCCCATACGTCTTCCTGACCGCATTGTCTGCCTGTGCTGCTGCCTTCAGTGATCAATGGACAAGTACACCAAGGTCCCTCTAACCTTCTGTACTTCCTAGGGTGCTACCATCCATTGCATATTTCCTTGCCTTGTTCGCCCTCCCAAATTGCATCACCTCACACTTCTCAGGATTAAATTCCATTTGCCACTCCTCTGCCCATCTTACCAGCCCATCTATATCATCCTGTAATCTGAGGCTTTCCTCCTCACTATTTACAACACCACCAATTTTCGTGTCAGCTGCGAACTTACTGATCAGACCTCCTATATTCACGTCTAAATCATTAATGTACACTACAAACAGCAAGAGTCCCAGCACCGATCCCTGCAGTACACCACGGGTCACAGGCTTCCACCCGCAAAAACAACCCTTGACAATCACCCTCTGCCTCCTGCCGCGAAGCCAATTTTGGATCCAATTTGCCAAGTTGCCCTGGATCCCATGGGCTCTTACCTTCTCAACAAGTCTCCCATGCGGGACCCCATCAATAGCCTTACTGAAGTCAATATAGACTACTGCTTTACCATCCTTTAAACCCCTAGTCACCGCCTCGAAAATAATCAATCAATTTAGTTAGACACGAACTCCCCTTGACAAAGCCATGCTGACTATCCCTGATTAATCCCTGCCTCTCCACGTGGAGATTAATCCGGTCCCTCTGAATTTTTTCCAATGGTTTCCCTGCAATAAATTGATTGTGACCCTTCGACCTCCTTTCTGTTAATCTGTGACCCTCGATCAGATCTTACAGTGGTGTAGGAGTGGCAACAGAGTTCCTGCCTCCCTTTTATATGATTTTGCAGGGTGGAAGATGAAGAGATGAAATGTGTGGTCAGGGATAGAGACAGAGTGAAAGAAACCCACCTTTAAAAGGGGAATTAGCAAAAGAATTTAAGATGAACAAGTTTCAGGAATATTGGAAATGGACAGGGGATTGGGATAATCAGAAGGACGAGGACATGGAGGGATTTGATCTCATGGTTGGAATATTAAAATTGTGGTGTTACTGGACCAAGAGCCAATGTCTGTCAGTGAGCACAGGGATGTTGGGTGAACAGAATTTGGTGTAAATTAGAAGATGGCAGCAGAGGTTTGGATGATCACAAGGTTACAGAGAGTAGAATGTGGGAAACAAGCCAGCAGTGTGTTAGAATAGTCAAATCTCGAGGTAACAAAGGCATGGATGAGGGTTTCAGCAGTCGATGAGCTCAGCTCTCTCTTTCTCTCTTTCTCCATCTCTCCCTCTCTCTCTCTGCCGCCCTCACTTGCTCTATCCCACGCTCAGAATCTTCAATGTTTCAATCAAGTCGCCCCTTACTCTTCTAAACAACAGCTGATATAAGCCTAGCCTGTCCAGCCTTTCCTCATAAGACAGTCCGCCCATATTATTCTAATAAACCTTCTCTGAACTGCTTGCAACGCATTTACATGTTTCCTTAAATAAGGAGACCAGTACTGAACACAGAATTCCAGATAATGTCTCACCAATGCCCTCCCTACCTTTGTATTCAATTCCACTCACAATAAATGATAACATAATATTAGCTTTCCTAACTACTTTCTGAACCGACATACTAACCTTATGCAATTCATACACCAGGACACCCAGATACTCCTGCATCTCAGAGTTCTGCAATCCCTCACCATTCAGATAATATGCTTAGTTTAATTTCATTATTACTACCAATATGGACAATTTCACATTTCCCCACATTCTACTCCATTTCCCAGATCTTTGCCTTCTCACTCAATCTATCTATGTCCGTTTGTAGCCTCCTGTGTCCTCTTCAGAACTTTGTTACGTCAACAGATTTAACAACCACATCTTCGGTCCTTTCATCTAATTCATTTAAACAAACTGTAAAAAGTTGAGGCCCCAGCACTGATACCTATGGCACACCTCTCGTTACATCCTGCCAACCAGAAATTTACCCATTTATGGCTGCTCTCTGTTTCCTGTTAGCTAACCAAACGTCTATCCATGGCAATGTGTTACCCCCTACACCATGAGCTTTTATTTTTCGCAATGACCTTTGATGTGGCACCTTATCAAATGCCTTCTGGAAATCTATGTACAGTACATCCACCAGTTCCCCTTTATCCACAGCACATGTTACTTCTTCAAAGAACTCCAGTTAATTCATTAAACGTAATTTCCCTTCCACAAAACCATGTTGACTCTGCCTAATCACCTTGAATTTTTCTACCTGCCCTGCTATAACATCTTTAATAATAGCTTCTAAAAAATCTAATCCACAGCCAGAAAGCCTTTCTCAAATGTCACAGATCGTTTCTCTACCGTGTTTATTCTGATTTTGTGCTGTATTTGAACCGCCACTACTCAATAAACTGCTTGTGACCCTTTCACCTCCTTTTGGGTAATCTCTGACCCTAGATCAGACCTTACAGTGGTTAGGAGAGGGAAGACAGACATCGGGATGATAGGCTTGGTTTACTTGGTTTGTGAGAAATAGTAAACTCAGTTGAGTGATGAATGAGTAGGAGATTTGGCAACAAGAACAGTTTACACTCAATCAAACGTGTGTGTTCATCACTAAGAGCGTGGGTGGGGGGGGGGGGGGGGGGTTCTTTCAGAGAGTTTTGAATAAGTAAAGCCAGAAATACAATCTCACTAGCATATCACAGGAAATAGTCAATTGATAACCTGGCAGAGAAGAAAAACAGGCACACCTGGGGAGACGGTCATCCTAAGGATTTTCGCGGTGTATGATTGTAATTACGATTTCATTCTCAATGGAATATTTGCGTATGTTCAGAAATGCAAATTTAAGCTAAAAAAAAAAAGGGCTGAGATAAGTTGGTCAATGGGGCACATCTGTGTACCTGAACAGAAAGTGCTGGAAATACTCAGTGGGTCTGGCAGCATCGGTGTAGAGAGAAACAGAGTTAATGTTTCAGATCTGTGACCCTTCATCAGAACTGGTAAACGTTAGAAATGTTGATGTACAAGCTGGAGATAGTGAGACCATGGACCTCCTGCTTTCCATTCCACACCCAATCCTTCACCCCAAACCTCCCCTTCTGATTTTATACTTTCCAATTATAACCCAATGCTGCCAGCTTCCCAGTCACAGCAGCTTCAGGAGACAGAAAGAGCGCAGCAAAAGAGCAATAAAGCCCCATCACTAGGTCTGACACTCACAGCCACCAGATCAAATACTTATAGTGCGTGTACCTTAGAGGCTGGTATCGAGTCAGAATCTGCACGTGGTGAGTCACCGAGTACGAGTGAGCTGCAGCCAGTCCAGGGGGAAAGGATAGTCCATGTGACAGATCACCGGAGGGTGAGGTTACAAACGAGTTATAATACACAGGACTCAGAAGTGAACATTGCTGGTGCTGCTGCCATTGTCGAGGTGGTGCAGTCTGAATCCGAGTCCTCAAGGCCCAGAGCTGTTCGAGGACGTCCTGCAAGGCCATCTGCAGTCACCCCCAGTGAAAGTCAGCAGCCTTCCATCAGACATGCTGCAGGCACTGGGAAACACTGTGTAGGAGCACTAGACAAGTTGAGGGAACCCACAAGACAGGGACTAAGGGAATACACAAGTGTGAATAGTTCAGTTTTGTTTGTATAATTGCATGTGTTGTTGGATAAAGACGATCATGAAAAACATTTTGTTGGTGTTTTTATTGCAGGATGGTTACCTCGGGGACGCTGTGATGGGGCATCTCAGATGGATGTAATGGTGGAGAAGTGGTGGATCCATGGTGGGAAAGGGAAGTTGTCCTCTGGGAACTGGAATCTTAGCAGCGTCTCTACGACAGCCTTTCCGGTTTGAAATCATCCAGGAAATATCCTCCCTGCCTCCTCCTCCTCCTACTGAGGTAGCCTGCGGATTCCTGGTGCCAATGCCTGAGTCCTCATGATGGTGATGATGTGAAGGGTGCAGCAGAACACCATGAACTTGGTCACCTGTTCCAGTGTGTACTGGAGGGCTCCCCCCGAGCGGTTCAGACTTCGGAAGCATTACTTCACCTGGTGGTTTTGTGTGGGGGAGGGGAGTGTCTAGAGTTTAGAGGTCATGAGCCACATTCGGGTTCTGCATGGGGACCCGATGTGTTGGGACCGGCTGACTGCTTCAGAATGAAGGTACAGTGGCTGTTGCCAGGATAGTGGACATTTACCAACATGATGTACTGGGCATGCTCGCACACCAACTGTACATTGATGGAGTGAGAGTTCTATCATTTCCTGTACCTCTCCCCGTTGCCATGGGGATCCCGCAGAGACACCGAGACCATCAGGAATCCCGCTATCATGACAAAGCCACGGGATCTCTCACCTGCTTCTCCCTGCTGATGGAGCAGACAGTACAATTCACCTCACCCGACATAGATGGCCTCCGTCACACAGCAGATACATGAATGGACAACATAGAGAGAGATACTGGATACGTCACCCGCTCTTGTCTGGAAAGATCCAGATAAGAACATAATAACATAAGAACTAGAAGCAGGAGTAGGCATTCAGCCCCTCGAGCCTGCTTCGCCATTCAATATGATCATGGCTGATCTCATCTCGGCCTCAACTCCACTTTCCTGCCCGTTCTCCATAACTCTTCAACCCATTACTAATTAAAAATCTGTCTATCTCCTCCTTAAATTCACTCAATGTCCCGGCATCTATTGCAATCCGGGTAGTGAATCCCACAGACTCACGACCCTTTGAGAGAAGAAATTTCTCTTCATCTCTATTTTAAATCCTTATCCCTTATCCTAAAACAATAACCTCTCATTCTAGGTTGTCCCACAAGAGGAAACGTCTTCTCCATGTCTACTTTGTCAATCCCCTTAATCATCTTCTCTACCTCAATTAGATCGACTCTCATTCTTCTAAACTCGAGAGAGTAAAGGCATAAGGTGCTCAATCTCTCTTCAGAAGACAAACCCCTCATCCCTGGAATCAATCTAGTGACCCTCCTCTGATCTGCCTCCAATGCAACTACATCCATCCTCAAGTCAGGAGACTAAAACTATACACAATACTCCAGGTGCGGTCTCATTAATGCCTTGTACCGTTGCAGCAACACTTTCCTACTTTTATATTCTATTCCTTTAGCAAGAAATACCAAAATTCCATTTGCCTTCCTTTTCACCTGCTGTACCTGAAAACTAGCTTTCTGCGATTCATGCACGAGGACACCCAGATCCTTCTGCACCGAAGCACTCTGAAGTTTCTCTCCAGTTAGGTAATAATTTGCCTTTCTATTCTGCCGACCAAAATGGATAACCTTACACTTATCCACGTTAAACTCCATCTGCCAAATTTTGGATCATTCACCTAACCTATCCATATCAATTTGTAAATTTCTTATTTAATTATTGCAACTTACTATCCCAGCTATTTTAGTGTCATCTGCAAATTTGGCTGTAGTACTTTCTATCCCTGCATCCAAGTCATAAATATATATTGTAAATAGCTGGGGACAAGGACCAAACCCTGTGGTACCCCACTAGTTACATATTGCCAACCAGAAAAAGACCCATTTATCCCGACTCTCTGTTTTCTGTTGGTTAGCCAATCCTCTATCAAAGTTAATAAATTGCCCCTAACCCCATGTAATCTTACCTTGTGTATTAACCTTTTGTGCAGCACCTTATCAAATGTCTTCTGGAAGTCCAGATATACATCTACAGGATCCCCATTTTCCACTTTTCTTGTCACAGCTTCGAAGAACTCTAGCAAATTCGTCAAATAGGATTTACCCTTCATAAAACCATGCTGACTCTGATGGATTGCGTTTTGACTTTCTAAATATCCTGTTATTACTTCCTTAATAATGGGTTCTAACAATTTCCCAACGATAGATGTTTCCTACTTTCTGCCTTCCTCCCTTTCACCCAGTTCATTCCAAAGTTCAATGAGGAGGATGTGGCAGAATTATCCGTCACTTTTGAAAAGCTTGTAAAGCAACTGAAATGTCCGGTGGAGAGCTGGACACTGTTCTGACAAAACAAAGTAACAAGAAAATCCCATGAGGTTTATTCACTATTGCCAGATGAAAGTTCATCAGATTATGAGATGACTAAAAATGCAATGCTGGGCGTACATGAGATAGTACCGGAAGTGTACCGTTAAACATTCCCAACCCTCCGAAAGCAGCCTGACTAAATTGATCTCGAGTTTGAAAGAGTTAAGCAGCTTCCGAACACAGGGATATAGGAGCAGGAGTAGGCCATTCAGCCCATCGAGGCTGCTCCACCACTCAATATGACCATGGCTGATCATCCACTTCAATGCCTTTTTCACACATTATCTCCATATCCCCTTTTTGTCAATCTATAGTTTAAACATACTCACCGACTGAGATTCCACATCCGTCTGGGATGCAGAATTCCAAAGATTCAGAATCCCCTGAGTCAAGAAATTTATCCTCATCTCTGTCCTAAGTGGCTTCCCCATTATTTTGAAATTGTATCCATTAGTTCTGGACTCCGCAACCAGGGGAAATATCGTACACGCATTTACGCTGTTTATCTCTTTAATTATTTCGTAGGTTTCAATGAGATCCCGACACATTCTTTGAAACTCTAGAGAATACAAGCCCAGTTTCTCTCTTCATAGAACAGTCTCGCTATCCCGGGAACAAGTCTGGTGAACCTTCATTGCACTCCCTCTATGGCAATACTATCCTTCCTAAGGTAAAGGGACCCAAACTGCACACAATATTCCAGGTGTGGTCTAAGCAAGGTTCTATACACATGAAGTAAGACTTCACTACTCCTGTACTCAAATCATCTTGTGATAAAGGCTAACAGACCATTAGCATTCCGAATTGCTTGCTGCACTGCATGTTAGTTTTCAGTGACTTACTGACACACGGGTCCCTCTGTACATCTACACTTTCTAATCTCTTACTATTTAATAAATACTCTGCACATCTGTTCCTCCTACCAAAATGGATAACGTCATATCTGTCCATATTATATTCCATCTGCCATGTTCTTGCCCAGTCACAATGTCTGTCCAAATCCCCTTGAAGACGCTTTGCATCTTCCTCACAACATACATTCCCACCTATTTCTGAGTCATGTGCAAACTTGGAAATATTACATTTGGTCCCCACATCCAAATCATTGACATATATTGTTAACAGCTGGGGCCCAAGTACTGATCCTTGCGGTACACAACTAATCACAGCCTGCCAAAGTGAGAATGATCCGTTTCTTCCTACTCACTGTTTTCTGCCTGTTAACCAATCTTTAATCCATGCCAGTATATTACCTCCTATCCCATGTGCTTTAATGTTGCTAACCAACCTCCTGTGGGGGACTTTATCAAAAGCCTTATGAAAATTCAAGTATAACACGTCCACCGACTCCCCTTTATCAATTCTGTTAGTAACATCCTCAATAAAAACTCCAACAGGTTCGTCAAACATGATTTCTCATTCATAAATCCATGTTTGCGATGCCCAAACAGATTATTATCCAACTGTCCATTTATCACATCCTTTAGAATACAGTCCCAGCATTTTCCCAACGACTGATGCACGAAAGCAGGTCCATAATTCCTTGTTTTTACTCTCCCTCCCTGCTTAAATAGTGGGGTGACATTTGCTACCTTCCAATCTGCAGGAACCGCTCCAGAATCTATAGAATTTTTGAAGATAGTCACCAATGCAGCCACCATCTCCATAGCTATCTCTTACAACACCCTGGAATGCAGAATATCAGAACTTGGGGCCTCATCAAACTTCAGCCCCATTAATTTCTCCAATGTAACATTCTTACTAATATTAATTTCCTTCATGTTCTCATTCTCCATAGTCCCTTGGATCTCTAATTCTGGAAATTTCCTTGTATCTTCCTCAATGAGGACAGACACAAAGTAATCATTTAGCTTCACTGCCATTTCTCTGTTCACTATTATAAATTCCCCTGACTCTGCCTGTACTGGACCCACATTTGTCTTAGCCAAACGTTTCATTTTTCGGTAGCTATAGAAGATTTAAAGTCAGTTTTTGTGTTTACTTTTGACCAGTGGATACAAACACTCAAATTACAGCCCACATATCTGAACCTTAGAGTGGTGATCCATCTGAAGGAGTTCAAAAACTCGCTCTCCCTACCATTAAAACCCACAAAGAGGAACGAAAAGTTCAAAGAGCTAGGCAGGTTGCAATTCTGGCTGATGAATTTTCCCTTGTACACAAAGCCTTAAGCCCAAAGGGAAACCCTTCCCTAGTCACCACAAAGACCCGAGAATAAAATGTGGGAGGGTGATAGGAGCCCGATCAGCCTTGGGCAAGGAGGAAAAGCTGGACACACGGGGGTCCATCCTCAGGCTAAATAGGACGGCACTCAGAGCAGGAGTAATGGCCGAAGACCTTTGCGTTTCCATTGGAATAAGGCAGATCACCATCGAGCTGAATGCTGCAAGTTATGAGAAAACCTGGAGCATTAATCAGGGACCACCAGATCAGTACAGGAAAATGGGACCTGATGGAAAGCACAACAGATCAGGCTGTGCCTCCAACTGCGGCAGTCTGACCCAGTTACCCCACCACAGAGAGTGCGGGAAAAATAAACAAAATCCCTGAGAGGTACCAGGAATTTGTATCCTAATGAAAAGTGACCCCATACCCCTTGAGTGAGGCAAGTAAAACAATAGTCATACTCAAGGAGACAGGGGCCACCCAATCCCTTCTGCTGGGAAAAAGAAAGTGCAGTGAATGCTAGAGCGTTAGTGAATGGTATCGGAAGACAGTATATGTCCATACCCTTATATCCGGTGCAGTTGGAGTGTGACCCAGTTTCATGACCCTTTACCATGCGGATTGTCCCTAGTTTACCTGTTGATGGGTCGAACTGCTCCTGGGTAATAATCTGACAGGGGAAAAGGTGGCAGCTTCCCCAGTAGTTCTAGAGAGACAAAAAGAGGTCCGGGAGACAGAGTAGTTACAAGAGAAGGTCCCTGACATTCTCCCTGATTGTGTGGTGACTCGGTCCATGGCAAAACAATCCCCTGAACTGAGACTGCAGACGGATTACCCTAAATTCTGGTTGTCTGAAACCTTCTTTGGGAAGTTAGAGGACCCAAAGAATGTATTAAACAGCTCTTCCTTATTTGAGGCTCAACAAGCCGACCCAGCGTTAAAAAATAGCACAGACTGTCCAAACCAAAACTGAAGCAGAGGGAGTTGCAGAGTGTTACTATTTAAATAATGAGGTGCTGATGAGGAAGTGGAGACCTCCTCACAGAGCAGAGGATGAAAAGTGGACAGTGGTTCACCAGATAGTGGTGCCGCTGAGGTCCCTTAAAGAAATATTAAGAATGACCCAAGACCTTCTAATGGATGGACATTTCGGTGTATGAAAAATCAAAGCCCGCAGAAGTCAGTATTTTGACTGGCCACAACTTCACAAAGATGTGGTGGCGTTTTGTAAAACTAGCCACATGTGCTAAGTTGTGGGGAAGCCCCAACCTGCAATAAAGCCTGCACCCTAATTCACATACCAGCTTTTGGGGACCCCTTCAGCAGATTGCTGGTGGATTGTGGGGTCACCTGCTGAAAACAAAACGGGATACCAGTATCTTCTCACCATTATGGATGTGGTGACCCGATTCCCAGAGGCCATTCGCCCGAAGAACTATCCCTGCCAAGGCTGTGGTGAAGGGGCTAACCCAATTCTTTACCCGATATGGGCTGCCTGCTGAGATCCAGTCGGATCAGGACACACATTTTATGTCCATTTTTTTTTGATAAGGTCATAGGTAATCTGGAGCACCGCAGCCTCACAGCTCCAGCGACCCGGGTTCGATTATGTGTACTGCTTGTGCAGAGTTTGCAAGTTCTCCCTGTGACCGCGTGGGTTTTCACCAGGTGATCCGGTTTCCTCCCACAGCCAAAGACTTGCAGCCTGATAGGTAAATTGGCCATTATAAATTGCCCCTAGTATAGGTTGGTGGGAGGGGAGTTGAGGGATGGTGGGGATGTGGTAGGAATATGTGATTAATGTAGGATTAGTATAAATGGGTGGTTGATGGTCGGCACAGACTCGGTGGGCCGAAGGGTCTGTTCCAGTGCTGTATCTCTAAATAAATAAAATAAGTAAATAAATAAAGTCCTCAGCCTACCATCCAATATTACAAGGGGCTTTGGAGCGGTACTATCAGACCCTAAAGACAATGATCACGCCATACTGCTATGAGCAACCTCATGACTGGGACAAAGGGCTGGGATTTCTCCTGTTGGTTTCGGGGGACGTATCCAATGATTCCACTGGCTTTAGTCTCTTTGAATTAGTTTATGGACACGAGGTGAGAGGTTCCCTTAAACTAATCAAGGAGAGGTCTTTGGGACACAGGGATGAGTCTTCCATGTTGGACTACATTTCTATGCTGTGGGAGCACCTAAAGACCACCCAGGCAGCTATGGAAAGGTAATTAGACAGAAATGCCAAGGCTAAAACATTTCAGGACAGAGACCATGTATTGTTACTATTCCCACTGCAGGGTGAACCCCTGAAATCCCGGTTCAGTGGTCCATATCGAGTGGCAAAAGGAATAGTCAGGTACATTATTTAATTGACACTCCAGACCAAAGGCAAAAAGCAAAGGCTGTGGAGGGAACAGCCAAGTACAGATCTGTCAGGCAGTCAGGAGGGAAGGATTGGAAAGGGCGGTGAGGACAGGTTAGAGGAGGGCCAGGAGGATTCCCAACTGGAACCCCCTACTCTCCGAATAGCCAACCCTGAAATGTGGGATCCATCAGACCCTACGCTCTCCTCCTTAAATGCAGGTCAAAGAGGCAGCCTAAAAAGGCTGCTAACAGCATTTACAGAAACGTGCAAGGACAAGGAAAGGTCCCAAAAAGGCATGTCAATGGTGAGGGAGATGCCTCACCTAGTCGAACTGCCGCTGCAGAGTGCAGCGAAAGCTGGACAAAGACCTGCGAGCAGTAATGTCCCAGAGGACATAGGGTAGATAAAAAAATGATTCTTCCCATAGTAAAGGGAAAATTGAAGGGAACGTACCCTAAAGTAAACAGCACTTGGGTACCTCACCAGAAAGCTAAAAGTAAGGTCAGTGTGGATCTACCCACTGAAGAACACAATGATCAGATCCCAAACCCAAAGTTAATCAAACACAACAATTTCAAAGGCGAACTCAGCAAGAACAAAGGCCCAGAGGAAATCTCAGACACCTCACTGGGTCTATAAAAAACAATTTATTACACACTGTCGGTTTAGGGAGAAAGATTGTTAAGATGCAGGAACCTGAGTAGTTAAAACTTCATTAGAGGAGAGAAAAGGTAAACAATGCAATCGTTGATGCATTGCCCAGCGTCGAACCCGACACATAACCATCCCAGACAAAATGCCAAAAAAGTTAAATCAGTACAGCTGTAACAGACAATGTCAGCTGCAATAATTCTAAGATTAATGTGTGAATTTGAGAAGTGATTATTGAGAATGCATGTGTATTTCTTTCTTTTTCTTCCCACAGTTCTGAAATGAAATGTTCCCGTTATCACGTTTCTTTCCATATGCTGCGCCGGTGTGAAGATAACACAACATGCCAAATGAGGAATTTTAATTCATCGATTGGAAACTTACACTAACCTTTTAATAGAAAAAATCCTACAGTTAACCTTGAAAAAACTGGCAGCCAAGATGGCCACCGTAATTGGCATCTGAAACACATTTTCACATTCTAAGGCCTACAACAGGAGACACATGTATGATGAGCCTGGACCAATATCATTGGCTTGCTCTAGTGATTGAATTATCTAAGATTACATTCATTAACACGGCATGCAAGACTACCATGACACATTGACTTTGAAAGAGCAAACTCCTCCAAGTATAAATACTGGTATCCTGAGCCCTGGGGAGATAGAAGTTTCTAACCTTGAATCTCATTAGAAGGGTCCAGAGAATGCACTGAGGCAGTCATGAGACCTTCGGTCCATCTCTGTGAAAGCTGGGAGTTTCCCCTGGACAAAGACAGACAAGCCAATGATTCAAACTGTGCAGAAGCAGAAGGGCTGTGACCCCTCTCTCTCTCTCTCTCTCCATCTCTCTCTCCACCTAACATCACAAGTTTGAAAACCACATGTGACTGCGGGCCCCTCAAGCCTACGTATTGCTGCAGACAGAGTAACCAGGGGAAGAAAGCCTCAAAGATAACCCTGAGCAATGTGGACAGCCACATACTGCACTTCGACAAGCAAAAGACTTCAAGAATATAACTTCAGCTGGAAGACCACGGAATCGCCCAACATCACAGAATGAGTTTTTTGAAATTTATTCTGGACTCAAATCCAACCACAAATTTACTTCTCACTCTGCGATCTATTTGAGTGTGTGTGATTCTCGTATGAGTGTGTACGTAACTGTGTGTTCCGTTTTTTTATGATTTTATTCAGATCGGATTTCTCTTGTTAAGTTTAATAAACTCACCTCTTTCATGTTTAAACTCAAGAGAAGCTGTCCAATCGGTTTCTTCACCATCATACCAAAGGTAAGATGTAGAACACTCACTGAGACGTTAAGCATATTCACTGTTTATAAAGGACAAACACTGTTGCAGTCAAATAAAGAAGAGCCACTCTGACCCCTCCTCACCTGGCCATAACAATTGGCCGGGCTGGGGATGGAGCGAATATGGGGATAAACTCAGCTCAGCATTAAATAGATACCAGAGGTTGTAAACTTCCTGGTTCAGCCTGAGACAATGGCCAGCGTGGGGGATGCAGATCATAGACAGGGAATGAAGTTGTGACAGAAACGGAAGATAATGGTTTCAGTCTTCTCACGATTTAAATGACAAGAACACTAACTCAGTGAAATATGGTTTATGAATCTAATAGTTGGATACAGAGATTTACCAGGGACACCAATAGTAGCGAGGATGGGATAGTAAATACATTGAATCATCTTCAGAGCATAATAGATCTGCCATTCTAATGTTATCCAATAATAATCTGCAGTAAGACTTTCAAACCAATAGGATAAACTCCTGTCCATTGTTGCAATATTCCCATCTATTGTTCAGATTCTTATCTCTCCTCTCCCGCTCTCTGCAGCCCACAGATCCCTTTTAGTGCCGGAGCTGATGGTCCCGCTAATACTATCGGAAAACACATTGATAGGAGTCCTGTATTAATAGAAGAGGGAAACCCTCCAGTGACACCATTAGGGTCCATGGAGACTGACATTAATTACAGTCACTGAACAAACTGGTTCAGTTAACACCTTTCAATTCAACACTTTTTGTACCACTATAAAGTAGAACATTTATCCAGTCTGCATGGGATTTGTGAGGGTTACTGAGGGAAGGAATGGTGGAAATGACAGAAGCACTGGACAGAATCTTTCAGTCCTCCTTGGATATGGGAGTGACGCCTGAGGTCTGGAGGATTGTCAATGTTACACCCTGTTTAAAACGGAGAGGTTGGGTAAACCCAGTAACTATCAGTCTAATGTTGGTGGTTGGAAACTTCTAGAGGTCATAACCCAACACAAAAATATATCTTGCTTGTAAAACACGGGATAATAAATGACAAGCAGCACGGAAAGGTTAATGAAATATCATTCCTGATAATCTTAATCAAGTTCGTTGAGGATGTAACTGTGATTGTTTCATGTAATATAATCATAGAAAGTTTAAGATACAGAAAGAGGCCGCTTGGCCCATTGTGTCTGCACCGGCCGAAAAATGATCCACCTATTCTAATCCCATCTTCCAGCATTTGATCCACAGCCCTGCAGATAATGACAGTTGAGGTGAACATCCAGTTTCCTTTTCACTGAGTGGAGGGATTCTGCTTCAACTATCCTTTCAGGCAGTAATTTCAAGACTCTCACTGAAAACAGCGGACGCAGTACTGAACCCTGTGGAATGCCACTGTAAACAGTCCTCAGGACAGTAAAATATCCGTCATCAACTACCCTTTAATAAAAACAAGACATGATGGAAATACTCAGCAGGTTTGGCAGCATCTGTGGAGAGAGAAGCAGAGTTAACGTTCCAGGTCAGTGACCCTTCATCATTGACCTGAAACGTTAACTCTGCTTCTCCCTCCACAGATGCTGCCAGACCTGCCGAGTATTTCCAGCATTTCGTGTTTTACTTCAGATTTCCAGCATCCGCAGTATTTTGCTTTTATTATAACAATGACCCTTTGTTTCCTGCCACTGAGCACATTTTGTATTTTTGGGTGAACAAGTTTCTCGTCAACTCCCCGCTAATCCTTCTACCAAACACTTTCAGTCACTGCCCCCTAGTCACTGATCTCTCTGCTAAGGTGAATAGACTCTTCACCTTCACTCTATTCAGGCCCCACAAAATTATGTCCCTTTCAATCAGATCTCCCTTCAGCCTTCTCTGTTCCAAGTAGAACAACCCCAGCCTATCTAATCTTTCTTCATAGCTGCATTTTTCCAGTCCTGGCAAACATCCTTGTAAATCTCCTCTGTACCCTCTCTAGTGCAATTCCATCCTTTGTGTAATTAGGTGACCAGAACTGCAGAGTACTCAGGTTGTGGCCCAACCAATGATTTATACAGTTCCAGCATAACCTCACTGCTCTTGTATTCTATACCTCAGCTAATAAAGGAAAGGATTCCATATGCCTTCTTAACAACCTTATCGACCTGACCTGCTACATTCAGGACATCAGTGGACATTGACTCCAAGGTCCCTCACTTCCTCTACACTTCTCAGTATTTTCCGATTGATTGTCTATCCCTTTGCCTTGTTTGACCTCCTCAATTGCATCGTCTCATACTTAACCAGGCTGAATTCCATTTGACACTTTTTTTTTTAGATTAGAGATACAGCACTGAAACAGGCCCTTCGGCCCACCGAGTCTGTGCCGACCATCAGCCACCCATTTATACTAATCCTACACTAATCCCATATTCCTACCAAACATCCCCACCTGTCCCTATATTTCCCTACCACCTACCTATACTAGTGACAATTAATAATGGCCAATTTACCTACCAACCTGCAAGTCTTTTGGCTTGTGGAAGGAAACCGGAGCACCCGGAGAAAACCCACGCAGACACAGGGAGAACTTGCAAACTCCACACAGGCAGTACCCAGAATCGAACCCAGGTCCCTGGAGCTGTGAGGCTGCAGTGCTAACCACTGCGCCACTGTGCCGCCCCATCAATATTTTCTGCCATCAATATTTTCCTGCAGCCTAGCTATCCTCCTCACTACCTACCGCACAGCCAATCTGTGTACCACCTGCACACATCTTGATCATGCCCCCTACATGTATGTTCAAATCGTTAATATATACTACTAAAAGTTGTGGACCCAGTACTGAGCCCTGTGGAATGCCACTGGAAACAGACCTCAAGTCAGTAAAACGCCCGTCAACAATCACCCTTTGTTTCCTGCTACTGAGCCAATTTTGTATCCAGTTTTCTGCATTTCCCTGGATTCCATGGGACTTTATTTGTTTTACCTAGTATGCCACATGGGACCTTGTCAAAAGCCTTGCCAAAATCCATGTAGACCATATCATCTGCACTACCCTCATCTATCATCCTTGCGACTTCGTCGAAAAATTCAATCAAGTTAGTCAACAATATCTTCCCTTAACAAATCCATGCTGACTGTCCTTGATTGACCTGATCCTTTCTAAGTGACAGTTCATCCTGTCTCTCAGAATACATTGCAATAATTTGCCCACTACTGAGGTTACACTGATTGACCTGCAATTATTCGGTCTATCCTTTGCTCCCGTTTTAAAGAGGTACAATGTTAACAGTTCACCAATCCTCTGGCACGACACCTGTATCCAGTGAGGACTGGAAAATGATGGTCAGACCCTCTGCTATTTCCTCTCTCACTTCTTTTGACAGCCTGGAATACATTTCATCTGGCCCTGGTGATTTATCAACTTTCAAAGATGCTAATCCCATTAATACTTCCTCTCTCCCTATGTATATCACATCCAATAATTCACACTCCTCCTCCTTAACCACAGTATCTGCATCGTTCCCCTCTTCTGTTCAGACAGATACAAAGTATTCATTAAGAACCATAGCAACATCTTTCGCCCCTACTCATGTATATCCACTTATGTATATAGATTTTCAAACGGCCTGTGATCAACTGACATTTCATAGACTTGTCATGACATGGATTAATGTGACAGTGATAGTGTGGATATTTCATAGACTTGTCATGACATGGATTAATGTGACAGTGATAGTGTGGATATTTCATAGACTTGTTATGACATGGATTAATGTGACAGTGATAGTGTGGATATGACACTGACTCTGGGACAGAAAGCAGAGAGAAGTGGTGAACAGTCATTGTTCAGACTGGATGTGGAGGGGAGTATACAGTACTGTTTCTCATGGCTGGATTCACTCAGCGTGATATCAAGAAACGATTGAAGGCACGGGATACTGCAAAGGCTATGGGCCCTGACAATATTCCGGAAATAGTACTGAATACCTGTGCTCCAGAACTTCCGTTCCCCCATCAAACTGTTCAAGTACAGCTGCAACATTGGCATCTACCCGTCAATGTGAAAAATTGCCCAGCTATGTCCTGTACACAAAAAGCAGGACTAGTCCAACCCGGCCAATTGCCGCCCCATCAGCCGATTCTCAATCATCAGTAAAGTGATGGAAGGTGTCATCGACAATGCTATCAAACAGCACTTGCTTAGCAATAACCTGCTTAGTGACGCTCAGTTTGGGTTCGGCCAGGGTCACACAGCTCCTGACCTCATTACAGCCTTGGTGCAAACATGGACAAAGGAGCTGAATTCAATAGGTGAGGTATGAGTGACTGCCTTGACATCAAGGCAGCATTTGACTGAGTATGGCATCAAGGAGCCAGAGCAAAAATGGAGTCAGTGGGAATCAGCGGGAAAACTCTCTGCTGGTTGGAGTCATACCTAGCGCAAAGGACGATGGTTGTGGTTGTTGCAGGTCAATCATCTCAACTCCAGGACATCACTGCAGGAGTTCCTCAGGGTAGTGTCCGAGACCCAACCATCTTCAGCTGCTTCATCAATGACCTTCCTTCAATCACAGGACCAGAAGTGGGGATGTTGGCTGATGATTGCACAATTTTCAGCACCATTCGTGACTCCTCAAATACAGAAGCAGTCCGTGTAGAAATGCAGCAAGACCTGGACAATATCAAGGCTTGGGCTGATAATTGGCAAGTATCATTCGCACTGCCATAGTGCCAGGCAATGACCATCACCGACAACAGAGAATATAATCATCTCGTTTGACATTCAATGACATTACCATAGCTGAATCCACCACTATCAACATCCTAGGGGCTACCATTGACCAGAAACTGAACAGGAGTAGCCATATAAATACCATGGCTCAAAGAGCAGGTCATAGGCGAGGAATGCTGAGGCAATTGACTCACCTCCTGACTCCCCAAATCCAGTCAACCATCTATAAGGCACAAGCCAGGAGTGTGATGGAATACTCTCCGCTTGTCTGGATGGGTGCAGCTCCAACAACACTCAAGAAGCTCGACACCATCCAGTACAAAGCAGCCCGCTTGATTGGCACCCCATCCACAACATTCACTCCCTCCATCACCGACGCACAGTGGCAGCAGTGTGTACCATCTACAAGATGCACTGCAGCAACACACCAAGGCCCCTTAGACAGCACCTTCCAAACACACAACCTCTACCATATAGAAGGGCAAGGGCAGCAGATGTATGGAAACATCACCACCTGCAAGTTCCCCTCCAAGCCACACACCATGCTGATTTGACACTATCTTGCCGTTCCTTCACTGTCGCCGGGTCAAAATACTGGAACTTCCTTCCTAACAGCACTGTGGGTGTACCTACCCCACATGTACTGCAGTGGTTCAAGAAGGCAGCTCATCACCACCTTCGCATGGGTAATTAGGGATGGGCAATAAATGCTGGCCTGGCCAGCGGTGTCCACAACCCATGAATGACATTTTAAATATGCCAGAGAACTGAAGGGCTGTAAATGTTACACCCTGTTTAAAGAAGGGGAGGTTGGATAAGCCTTGTAACTATCAGCCTAATGTTGATTATTGGAAAATTCTGGAGGCGATAACCCAGCACAAAAATATTTCTTACTTGTAAAATCATGTCTTAATAAATGACAAGCAGCAGGATAGCTTCATGGAAAATCATTTCTGATAATCTTGATAGTTTGTTGACAGAATTGTGAGTGTTAGCGAGGATAGCGTGTTTCGTGTTATAGAATCATAGAATCGTAGAAAATTTAAGGCACAGAAAGAGGTAACTTGGCCCATCGTGGCTGTGCCAGCTGAAAAGTTATCCAACTATTCTTATCGCACCTTCCATCATTTGATCCGTAGCCCTGCAGATTATGACACTTGATGTGCACATCCAGACTCCTTTTGAATGAGTAGAGGGTTTCTGCCTCAACCATCCTTTCATGAAGTGAGTTACAGACCCTCACTAAAAGCAGGGCACACAGTGCAAAGCCCTCTGGAACACGACTGGTAACAGTCCTCCAGTCAATACCCGTCAACAATTACCCTTTGCTTCCTGTCATCGAGGCAATTTTGTATTTCTGGATGAACATGCTTTTCCTCAACTCCCTTCTGATATTTCTGCCAATCACTTTAAATCTATGTCCCCTAGTCACTGACCTTTTTGCTGAGGTGAATAGACCCTTCACCTCCACTCAATGCAGGCCCCACAAACTGTTGTTCATTTCTATCAGATCTCCCCTCAAGCCTTCTCTGTTCCATGAAGAACAGCCCCAGCCTATCCAATCTTTCCTCATAGCTGCATTTTTCCAGTCCTGGCAACATCCTCGTAAATCTCCTCTGTACCCTCTCGAGTGAAATTGCCTCTTTTCTGTAATGTGGTTACCAGAACTGCACAAAGTATTCAAGTTGTGGCCTAACCAATGATTTATACAGTTCCAGCTCTTGCATTCTATACCTCGGCTGAAAAGGGAAATGATTCCATATGCCTTCTTAACTGCCTTATTGACCTGTCCTGCTATCTTCAGGGATCTGTGGGCATTCACTCCAAAGTCCCTTACTTCCTCTACACTTCTCAGTATTGTCCTAGTAAGCGTGTATTCCTTTGCTTGTGTGAGCTCCCCAATAGCATCACCTCACACTTATCCAGGTCGATTCCCATTTTTCTGCCCATCTGACCAGAACGTCAATATCTTCCTGCAGCCTACAGCTATCCTTCTCGCTATCCACCGCAAGGCCAATCTTTGTGTCGTCTGCAAAAATCTTGATCATACCCCCTAAATTTACATCTAACTCTTTAATATAGACCACAGAAAGCATGGGACCCATTACTGAGCCCTGTGGAATGACAATGGGGACAGTCCTCCAGTCGCAAAAATACTTGTCAATAATTATCCTTTGTTTCCTGCCACTGAGCCAATTTTGTATCCGCCTTGCTGCATTTCTCTGGATGCCATGGGATTTTATGTTTTGAATCAGTCTATCATGTGGGACCTTGTCAACAGCCTTGCTAAAATCCATGTAGACCACATCAACTGCACTACCCTCATCTATATTCCTTGTAACAGCTTCAAAAAATTCGATCAATTTGGTCAAACAAGAGAGTCACTTAACAAATCCATGCTGACTATCCTTGATAAACCTGTGCCTTTCTAAGTGACAGTTTATCCCGTCTCTCAGAATAGATTCCAATAATTTGCCCACTACTGAGGTTAGACTGACTGGCCTGTCATTATTCAGACAATCCATCGCTGCATTTTTAAACAGAGGTACAATGTTAGCAATTCTCCAATACTCCGGCACTACAACTGTATCTAGTGAGATTGGGAAATGATGGTAGGCAGACCCTCTGCTATTGCCTCTCTTGCTTCTTTGAACATTTCATCCGGCTCTGGTGATGTTTCAACTTTCAAGGATGCTAATCCCATTAATACGTCCTCTCTCCCTATGTTTATTATATCCAATAATTCACACTCTTCCTCCTTAACGACAATATCTAAATCCCCCCTCTTTTCTGAAGACATACGCAAAGTGCTCAATAAGAACCATACCAATATCTTCTACCCTTATACAAAGGTTACCTTTCTGATCTACTATGGGTCCTACTCTCCCCTTAGTTATCCTCTTCCTCTTAATGTATTGAGAAAACATCTTTGGGTTCACCTTGATTTTGCTTGCCAATATTCTTTCATACCCTCACTTTCCTTTCCTCACTTCCTTTTTGATTTGACCCCTCCACTTTCTATACTCCTCTCAGCTTTCTGCAGTATTAAGTTCTCAGTGTCGGACAGAAGCTTTCCTTTTCTGCGTTATCCTACCCTGTCGGCTCCTTGACATCCATGGGACTCCAGATTTGGCCGCCTCACCCTTTTTCTTTGTGGGAACATGTTTATCCTGAACCTCTGGAATCTCCCCTTTGAATGCCTCTCACTGCTCTGAGACTGAACTGCCTTCAAACAGCTGTTTCCAGTCCACTTTCGCTCCTCAGTTTAGTAATATTCGCCTTTCCCCATTGAGAACGCTAACTCCTGATGTATCTCTTGTCCTGTTCCATAATTAAGTTAAAACTAACTGAATTATGATCACTCCCACCAAAATGCTCTTCCCTGCCACTCCTTCCACCTGCCCATCTTCATTTCCAAAAACAATGTCTAAAACTGCACCCTCTGTTGTTGGACTTGCTACATCCTGGCCAAAAACGTTCTCCTGAATGCACCTCAAGATTTCTGTTCCATTAGTTCTTTTCATACTAAAATTATCCCAGTTAATATTGGGGTAATTAAAATACCCTACTATTACTGCCCTATTGTTCTTGCACTTCTCAGAGACTTGCCTACATATCTGCTCTTCTATCTCCCTCGGACTGTTTGGCTGACGGGATCACACTAACAGCAATGAGATTGCCCCTTTTTGGTTCCTCAGCTCAATCCATATTGCCTCAGTTGATGTACCTTCCAACATATCATCCCTCCTCACAGCTGCAATAGATTCCTTGACCAAAATTGCCATTCCCCTCATTTCTTAACCGTCTCCCTATTTCGTCTGAAAACCCTGTAACCAGGAACGTTGAGCTGCCATTCCTGTCCCTCCTGAAGCCATGTTTCTGTAATAACTATGATATCATACTGCCACATGTCTATCTTTGCCCTCAGCTCATCTGCTTTATTTGCTGCACTCCTTACATTGAAATGGATACCCCTGAGCACTGCCAAACCTTTTTTTATTTTCTCACCCTCATTTCCTCTGTCTTCCAGACTCATCCATTAATTTTCCACCTTCCATTTTCATTTCTGATTTTGTCCCAGCTGAGTCTATCCTCAGGTCCTCATCCCCACTGGTAAACTAGTTTAAACCCTTCCAACAGTACTAGCAGTGTGGCCATTAAAGAGACGGGGATATCACAGGGGCAGGAATGGATGTTGGATGTCACGGGGTTTAGATGTTTGAAAAGGAATAGGGAGGGAGGTAAAAGAGGTGGGGGAGTGGCATTGCTAATCAGCGATAGTATCACAGTTGCAGAAAGGGAGGTCGTCGAGGAGGGTGTATCTACTGAGTCATTATGGTTGGAAGTCAGAAAGAGGAAAGGAGCAGTCACTTTGTTGGGAGTTTTCTGTAGATCCCCCAGTAGCAACAGCGACACGGAGGAACAGATTGGGAGGCAGATTTTGGAAAGGTGCAGAAGTAACAGGGTTTTGTCATGGGTGACTTCAACTTCCCTAATATTGATTGGAACCTCCTTTGTGCAAATAGTTTGGATGGAGCAGTTTTTATCAGGTGTGTCCAGGAAGGTTTCCTGACTCAATATGTAGATAGGCCGACTAGAGGGGAGACTGTGTTGGACTTGGTGCTTGGCAATGAACCAGGCCAGGTGGCAGATCTCTCGGTGGGAGAGCATTTCGGTGATAGTGATCACAACTCCCTGACCATAGTCATGGAGAGGGACAGGAGCAGACGGGATGGGAAAATATATAATTGGGGAAAGGGAAATTACAAGGCTATTCGGCAGGAACTGGGGAGCATAAATTGGGAAAAGATGTTTTCAGGCAAATGCACAACAGAAATGTGGAGGTTGTTTAGGGAGCACTTGCTGCGACTGCTGGATAGGTTTGGCCCGATGAGGCAGGGAAGGGATGGTAGGGTGAAGAAACCTTGGATGATAAGTGATGTGGAACAGCTAGTCAGGCGGAAGAAGGAAGCTTACTTAAGGTTGAGGAAGCAAGGATCAGACAGGGCTCTAGAGGGTTGCAAGGTAGGCAGGAAGGAACTGAAGAATGGACTTAGGAGAGCTAGAAGGGGACATGAAAAAGTCCTGGCGGGTAGGATTAAGGAAACTCCCAAGGTGTTCTACATTTATGTGAGGAACAGGAGGATGGCCAGAGTGAGGGTAGGGCCGATCAGGGATTGTGGAGGGAACTTGTGCCTGGAGTCGGAGGAGGTAGGGGAGGTCCTAAATGAATACTTTGCTTCAGTATTCACTCGTGAGCGGAAGCTGGTCGTTTGTGAGGACAGCGTGGAACAGGCTGATATGCTAGAACAGGTTGAGGTTAAGAGGGAGGATGTACTGGAAATTCTGAATGATATGAGGACAGATAAGTCCCCGGGGCCAGACGGGATATACCCAAGGATATTACGGGAAGCGAGGGAAGAGATTGCGCGCCTTTGGCGATGATCTTTGCGTCCTCAGTGTCCACTGGAGTAGTACCGGATGATTGGAGGGTGGCAACTGCTGTTCCCTTGTTCAAGAAAGGGAATAGGGATAACCCTGGGAATTTTAGACCAGTCAGTCTTCCGTCGGTAGTGGACAGATTATTGGAGAGGATTCTGAGAGACAGGATTTATTATTATTTGGAAAAGCATGGTTTGATTGGAGACAGTCAGCATGGATTTGTTAGGGGCAGGCCATGCCTCACGAGCATTATTGAATTCTTTGAAGATGTGACAAAACACAGTGACGAAGGAGGAGCAGTGGATGTGGCGTATATGGATTTTAGCAAGGCGTTTGATAAGTTTCCCCATGGTAGGCTCATTCAGTAAGTGAGGAGGCATGGGATACAGGGGACGTTGGCTGTCTGGATACAAAATTGGCTGGCCCATAGAAGACAGAGGGTGGTAGTATTCAGCATGGAGCTCGGTGACCAGTTGTCTTCCACAGGGATCTGTTCTGGGACCTCTGCCATTTGTGATTTTTATAAATGACTTGGATGAAGAAGTGGAAGGCTGGGTTAGCAAGTTTGCCGATGACACGAAGGTTGCTGGAGTTGTGGATAGTGTGCAAGGTTGTTGCAGGTTGCAACGGGCCATTGACAGGATGCAGAGCTGGGCTGAGAAGTGGCAGATGGAGTTCAACCTGGAAAAGTGTGAAGTGATTCATTTTGGAAGGTCGAATTTGAATGCAGAATACAAGCTTAAAGACAGGATTCTTGGTAGTGTGGAGGAACAGGGGGATCTTGGGGTCCATGTCCATAGATCGCTCAAAGTTGCCACCCAAGTTGATAGGTTTGTTATGAAGGCGCATGGTGTCTTGGCTTTCATTAACAGGGGATTGAATTTAAGAGCTGCGAGCCAATGCTGCAGCTCTATAAGGCCCTGGTTCGACCACACTTGGAATATTGTGTTCAGTTCTGGTTGCCTCATTATAGGAAGGATGTGGAAGCTTTAGAGAGGATGCAGAGGAGATTTACCAGGATGCTGCCTGGACTGGAGGGTATGTCTTACGAAGATAGATTGAGGGAGCTCGGGCTTTTCTCATTGGAGCGAAGAAGGATGAGAGGTGACTTGATAGAGGGGTACAAGATGATGAGAGGCATAGATAGAGTGGGTAGCCAGAGACTTTTTCCCAGGGTGGAAAGGGCTATCACCAGGGGCATAAGTTTAAGGTGATTGGAGGAAGGTTTCGGGGAGATGTCAGAGGTAGGTTCTTTACACAGAGAGTGGTGGGTGCGTGTTATGCGTTGCCAGCGGTGGTAGTAGAAGCAGATACATTAGGGACATTTAAGCGACTCTTGGATAGGTACATGAATGATAGTAGTTTGAAGGGTAGGTAGTTAGTTTGAACTTAGAGTAGGTTAAGTTTTGGCACAACATCGAGGGCCGAAGAGTCTATACTGTGCTGTACTGTTCTGTGTTCTATTTTCTAAAACGTTCCGCAAGGAATCCAGTCCTGGCTCTGTTCACGTGCAACCCGTTCGGCCTGTAAAAGTCCCATCTCCCCCAGAGCAGGTCCCAGTTTACCAGGCATATGAATCCCTCCCTCCTGCAGCAACTTTCCAGCCAGGTATTCATCTGCCTTATCTTTCTATTTCTCTACCAAGTTGCACCTGGCACTGCGAGTAATCTGGAGAATTCCACTTTTTGACTATGTTTGAGGTCCTGCTTGCTAATTTCTTCCCCACCTCCCTATATTTTGACTGCAAGATCACATCCCTCTTTCTATTATGTCATTGGTTCCCATGTGGTCCACGACGTCTGGCTGTTCCCCTCCTGCTTCAAGAGGGCGGCACAGTGGCGCAGTGGTTAGCACCGCAGCCTCACAGCTCTAGGGACCCGGGTTCGATTCCGGGTACTGCCTGTGTGGAGTTTGCAAGTTCTCCCTGTGTCTGCGTGGGTTTTCTCCGGGTGCTCCGGTTTCCTCCCACAAGCCAAAAGACTTGCAGGTTGATAGGTAAATTGGCCATTATAAATTGTCACTAGTATAGGTAGGTGGTAGGGAAATATAGAGACAGGTGGGGATGTTTGGTAGGAATATGGGATTAGTGTAGGGTTAGTATAAATGGGTGGTTGATGGTCGGCACAGACTCGGTGGGCCGAAGGGCCTGTTTCAGTGCTGTATCTCTAATCTAATCTAAAGATGTTCTGCCGTTGCTGACTGCGGTCCTTGACCCTGGTACCAGGGAGGCAACACACCATCCTGTATTCACGTCTGTGGCCACAGAAACGTCTGTCTGTTCCCCTGACTATTGACTCACCTATCACTATGGCTCTTCCATTCATCCCTGTATCCCACTCTGCAGCTGAGCCACCCGTGGCGCCATGGACTTGGCTCTGGCTGGACTCCCGAGGTGAAGCATCACTTTCCTCAGCATTCGGAACTGAATACCTGTTAGAGAGTGAGATGGACTCAGGGGCCTCCTACACTACCTGACTAGTTCTTTTTTACTGCCTGCTGATCACCCATTCCCTCTCTCCCTGCATAATCTAAATCTGTGGGGTGACCACATCTAGAACCATGCTGAAGCTGAACAAACTGGTCTATGAGAAGGAAGAATATGTAGGGTTATGGGAAAAAGGCAGAGGATGGGATTAGGTGAATTGCTTATTCGGAGAGCCACAGCAGACACGATGGGCTGAATAGCTCCTCTTTGCTGTAATAATTCTGATTGTTTTATTGCAGGAGGATGCCCACGGGGACGCTGTGATGGGGCGTCTCACATGGGTGTAATGGTGGAGAATGGGGGATCCATGGTGGGAAAGGGAAGTCGTCCTATGGGAACCGGTATCTTAGCAAGGACTCTCCGACAGCCTATCCGGGTGGAAGGCATCCAGGAAATATCCTCCCTGCCTCCTCCTCCTCCTGAGGTAGCCTCAGGATTTCTGATGCCAATGCCTGTGACCTCATAATGCTGTTGATATGAAGGGTGCAGCAGAACACCATGAACTTGGACACCTGCTCCAGTGTGTACTGGAGGGCCACCCCCGAGCGGTTCAGACATCAGAAACATTGCTTCATCATACCGATGATCTGTTCCACCATGTTCCTGGTGACTCCATTGCTCACGTTATACACAAGTTAATTGTGTGAGGTTGGTTGACGGTCGGAGGTGGTTTGGGGATGTAGAAACATGAGCGGTGTCCAGAGGGGGATTGTCTTTGTTGCGATTAGCCACATTATTGTTTTCCATGGAGCCCCGAAGTGTTGGGACCGGCTGACTGCTTCAGAATGAAGGTCTGGTGGCTGCTGACAGGATAGTGGACATTCACCAACATGGTGTACTGGGCATGCTCACACACCAACTGTACATTAATGGAGTGAGAGTTCTTCCAGTTCCTGTACCTCTCCCCGTTGACATTGGGGCCCCGCAGAGCCACGGACACCATCAGACATCCCGCTATCCTGACAAAGCCTAGGGATCTCTCATCCTGCTTCTCCCTGCTGAGGGAGTAAATGATGACATCGATGGTCACCCTCACCTCCCAGAATTATCAATGGACAACAGACAGGCCTAGTAACTACTAGTCAGTTCGTGTAACATCAGTGGCAGGTAAGGTTTTAGAAATAATAATCAGGGAATAAGGACAACACACACTTGGAGAGGTTTGAATTAATTAAGGATTGTCAACACGGATTTCCAAAAGGCAGATTATGCTTAATGAACTAATGGAATTAATTTCGATCATCAGAGAAGGTTGATGATGGGAATGTGGTGGATGTTGTCTACCTGGATGTTATGAAATTATTTGATGAAGAACCAAACAAAAGCTTGATTAACAAAATTGAAGTTCAGGGAATAGCATCCAATTGGATCAAAAATTGTCCAAAGGACAGCAAAAAGAGAAATGTGTGAAATGGTTGTTTTTCAGACTGGAGGATGGTAGACAGTGATGTTCCCCAAGGATCAGTGCTCGGAACGCTGATCTTTTTTTCCTTGATATATATAAATGACTTGTACCTTGGAATGCAGAGTAGAGTTTCAAAATTTTCCAATGATACCAATCTTGTAGGTGTGGTAAACAGGGGGGATGATACAAACCTTCTGCAACAGGACATTGATAGGCTGGCAGAATGGACAGAGAAGTGGCAGGTGGAATTTAATACAGAGGAGTGTGAGGTGATGTATTTCGTCAGAAGGAATAGGAAGGCAATATAGACTCAATGACACAGTTCTGAACGTTGTGCAGGAATAGAGGGACCTGGGCCTCCATATGCATTCGTCTTTGAAGGTACCAGGAAATATCAGGAGGGTGTTTAGCAAAGCATAGAACATAGAACATAGAAAAATACAGCACAGAACAGGCCCTTCGGCCCACGACGTTGTGCCGATCCTTTGTCCTCTGTCAAGGACAATTTAATCTATACCCCATCATTCTCCTTTATCCATATACCTATCTAAAAGCCGTTTGAAAGTCCCTAAAGTTTCTGACTCAACAACTTCCCCGGGCAAGGCATTCCATGCCTCGACCACTCTCTGGGTAAAGAACCTTCCCCTGACATCCCCCTTATATCTCCCACCCTTCACCTTAAATTTATGACCCCTTGTAACGCTTTGCTCCACCCGGGGAAAAAGTTTCTGACTGTCTACCCTATCTATTCCCCTGATCATCTTATAAACCTCTATCATGTCACCCCTCATCCTTCTCCTTTCTAATGAGAAGAGGCCTAGAATGTTCAGCCTTTCCTCGTAAGACTTATTCTCCATTCCAGGCAACATCCTGGTAAATCTCCTCTGCACCCTCTCCAAGGCTTCCACATCCTTCCTAAAATGAGGCGACCAGAACTGCACACAGTACTCCAAATGAGGCCTTACCAAGGTCCTGTACAGCTGCATCATCACCTCAAGGCTCTTAAATTCAATCCCTCTGCTAATGAACGCTAACACCCCATATGCCTTCTTCACAGCCCTATCCACTTGAGTTGCAACTTTCAACGATCTATGCACATAGACCCCAAGGTCTCTCTGCTCCTCCACATGCCCAAGAACCCTACCGTTAACCCAGTATTTTGCATTCGTGTTTGTCCTTCCAAAATGGACGACCTCACACTTTTCAGGGTTAAACTCCATCTGCCACTTTTCAGCCCAGCACTGCAACCTATCCAAGTCCCTTTGCAGACGACAATAGCCCTCCTCGGTATCCACAACTCCACCAACCTTTGTATCATCTGCAAATTTACTGACCCACCCTTCGACTTCCTCATCCAAGTCGTTAATAAAAATCACAAACAGGAGAGGACCCAGAACTGATCCCTGCGGCACGCCACTGGTAACTGGGCTCCAGGCTGAGTATTTACCATCTAAGACCACTCTCTGCCTTCTATCAGTTAGCCAATTCTTAATCCAACTGGCCACATTCCCCACTATCCCATGCCTCCTGACTTTCTCCATAAGTCTACCATGGGGGACCTTATCAAATGCCTTACTAAAATCCATGTACACCACATCCACTGGTTTACCCTCATCCACTTGCTTGGTCACCTGCTCAAAGAATTCAATCAGGCTTGTGAGGCAAGACCTACCCCTCACAAAACCGTGCTGACTGTCCCGAATCAAGCAGTGTCTTTCCAGATGCTCAGAAATCCTATCCCTCAGCACCTTTTCCATCAACTTGCCTACCACCGAAGTAAGACTAACTGGCCTGTAATTCCCAGGGTTGTTCCTATTCCCTTTCTTGAACAGGGGCACAACATTTGCCACCCTCCAATCACCTGGTACCACCCCCGTCAGCAGAGAAGATGAAAAGATCATTGCCAGCGGCTCTGCAATTTCATCCCTTGCTTCCCATAACATCCTTGGATATACCCCGTCAGGCCCGGGAGACTTGTCTATCTTCAAGTTATTCAAAAACCCCAACACATCTTCCCTCCTAACGAGCACTTCCTCGAGCTTACCAGTCTGTTTCACACCGTCCTCTTCAGTAATACACCCCTTCTCATTCGTAAATACCGAAGAGAAGTACTCATTCAAAACCTCACTTATCTCTTCCGGCTCAACACACAGTCTCCCGCTATTGTCCTTGACCGGACCTACGGTCCCCCTAGTCATCCTCATATTTCTGACATACGCGTAAAAGGCCTTGGGGTTTTCTTTTATCCTACCCGCCAAGCATTTTTCATGCCCTCTCTTAGCTCTCCTAATCCCTTTCTTCAGATCCTTCCTGGCCATCTTGTATCCCTCCAGAGCTATGCCTGTGCCCTTTTTCCTCAACTTTATATACGCATCCTTCTTCTTCCTAACAAGACTCTCAACCTCTCTTGTCAACCACGGTTCCCTCACATGACCATCCCTTCCCTGTCTGACAGGGACATGCTTATCAATGGCCCCTACTATCTGCTCCTTGAAAAAGTTCCACATTTCGACTAAGCATATCAGATCTTGGGCTTCATCATTAAAGGCAAAGATACAAAAGCAGGGAAGTTATGCTGAAACGTTATAAAGCTTTGGTAAGGCCCCACCTGGAGAACTTTGTCCAGTTCTGGTCACCATACGTTACGAAGGACGTGAAGGTCCCTGACAGGGTGCAGAGGAGATTTAACAGAATGGCTCCAGTGATGGCGGGGCTTTAGTTACAAGGTTTGAGAAAGGACGTTCGAGGACTCGTCTACTGAGGTAGTATGAGCCGAGGTTAGAAACAGGAGAGGTGAGGTCACCCTGTTGGGAGTCTTTTATAGTCCTCCGAATAGTTCCAGAGATGTAGAGGAAAGGATAGCGAAGATGATTCTCCACAGGGGCGAGAGTAACAGGGTAGTTGTTATGGGGGACTTTAACTTTCCAAATATCGACTGGAAATACTATAGTTCGAGTACTTTAGATGGGTCAGTTTTTGTCCAGTGTGTGCAGGAGGGTTTTCTGACACAGTATGTAGACAGGCCAACCAGGGGCGATGCCACATTGGATTTGGTACTGGGTAATGAACCTGGCCAGGTGTTAGATTTAGATGTAGGTGAGCACTTTGGTGATAGTGATCACAATTCGGTTAGGTTTGCCTTAGAGATGGGCAGAGACAGGTATATACCGCAGGGCAAAAATTATAGCTGGGGGAAAGGAAATTATGATGCGATTAGGCAAGATTTAGGATGCGAAGGATGGGGAAGGAAACTGCAGGGGATGGGAACAATCGAAATGTGGAGCTTATTCAAGGAGCAGCTACTGCGTGTTCTTGATAAGCATGTACTTGTGAGGCAGGGAGGAAGTTGTCGAGTGAGGGAGCCGTGGTTTACTAAAGAAGTTGAAGCGCTTGTCAAGAGGAAGAAGAAGGCTTATGTTCGGATGAGACGTGAAGGCTCAGTTAGGGCACTTGAGAGTTACAAGCTAGCCAGGAAGGATCTAAGGGGAGAGCTAAGAAGAGCAAGGAGAGGACACGAGAAGTCATTGGCGGATAGGATCAGGGAAAACCCGAAGGCTTTCTTTAGGTATATCAGGAATAAAAGAATGACCAGAGTTAGATTAGGGCCAATCAAGGATAGTAGTGGGTAATTGTATGTGGAATCAGAGGAGATAGGGGAAGTGTTAAATGAACATTTTGCGTCAGTATTTACAGTAGAGAAAAAAAATGTTGTCGAGGAGAATACTGAGATTCAGGCTACTAGGCTAGATGGGATTGAGGTTCACAAGGAGGAGGTGTTATCAATTTTGGAAAGTGTGAAAATAAATAAGTCCCCTGGGCCAGATGGGATTTATCCAAGGATGCTCTGGGAAGCTAGGGAGGAGATTGCAGAGCCTTTGTCCTTGATCTTTATGTCGTCATTGTCGACAGGAATAGTGCCGGAAGACTGGAGGATAGCAAATGTTGTCCCCTTGTTCAAGAAGGGGAGTAGAGACAGCCCTGGTAATTATAGACCTGTGAGCCTTACTTCGGTTGTGGGTAAAATGTTGGAAAAGGTTATAAGAGACAGGATTTACAATCATCTTGAAAAGAATAAGTTCATTAGCGCCAGTCAGCACGGTTTTGTGACGGGTAGGTCGTGCCTCACAAACCTTATTGAGTTTTTCGAGAAGGTGATCAAACAGGTGGATGAGGGTAAAGCAGTGGATGTGGTGTATATGGATTTCAGTAAGGCGTTTGATAAGGTTCCCCACGGTAGGCTATTGCAGAAAATACGGAAGTATGGGGTTGAAGGTGATTTAGAGCTTTGGATCAGAAATTGGCTAGCTGAAAGAAGACAGAGGGTGGTGGTTGATGGCAAATGTTCATCCTGGAGTTTAGTTACGAGTGGTGTACCGCAAGGATCTGTTTTGGGGCCACTGCTGTTTGTCATTTTTATAAATGACCTGGAAGAGGGTGTAGAAGGGTGGGTTAGTAAATTTGCGGATGACACTAAGGTCGGTGGAGTTGTGGATAGTGCCGAAGGATGTTGTAGGGTACAGAGGGACATAGAGAGGCTGCAGAGCTGGGCTGAGAGATGGAAAATGGAGTTTAATGCGGAAAAGTGCGTGGTGATTCACTTTGGAATGAGTAACAGGAATGCAGAGTACTGGGCTAATGGGAAGATTCTTGGTAGTGTAGATGAACAGAGAGATCTTGGTGTCCAGGTGCATAAATCCCTGAAGGTTGCTACCCAGGTTAATAGGGCTGTTAAGAAGGCATATGGTGTGTTAGCTTTTATTAGTAGGGGGATCGAGTTTCGGAGCCACGAGGTCATGCTGCAGCTGTACAAAACTCTGGTGAGACCGCACCTGGAGTATTGCGTGCAGTTCTGGTCACCGCATTATAGGAAGGATGTGGAAGCTATGGAAAGGGTGCAGAGGAGATTTACTAGGATGTTGCCTGGTATGGAGGGAAGGTCTTACGAGGAAAGGCTGAGGGACTTGAGGTTGTTTTCGTTGGAGAGAAGGAGGAGGAGAGGTGACTTAATAGAGACATATAAGATAATCAGAGGGTGAGATAGGGTGGATAGTGAGAGTCTTTTTCCTCGGATGGTGATGGCAAACACGAGGGGACATAGCTTTAAGTTGAGAGGTGATAGATGCCGGACAGAAGTCAGAGGTAATTTCTTTACTCAGAGTAGTAGGGGCGTGGAACGCCCTGCCTGCAACAGTAGTAGACTCGCCAACTTTACGGGCATTTATGTGGTCATTGGATAGACATATGGATGAAAATGGAATAGTGTAGGTCAGATGGTTTCACAGGTCGGCGCAACATCGAGGGCCGAAGGGCCTGTACTTCGCTGTAATGTTCTAATTCTAATTCTAATGGTTAGTTTGGAGAAGATGGAGTTGGTCTCCCTGGAGTAAAGGAGACTGAGAGAGATTTGATAGAGGTGTACAAGATTATGATAGGCTTAGATACGATTGACAAGGAAAAACTGTTCCCATTAACTGATGAAACACAGATTCACGGACACAGATGGAAGGTTTTGGGTAAGAGATGCAGGGGGAATATGAGCAAGAACGTTTTTACACAGTGGATGGTAATGAGCTGGAACTCACTGCCCATGAGAGTGGCCGAGACAATCAATGATTTCAGAAGGAATCTGGATGGACACCTGAAGGAAATGAACTTGCAGGGATACGGGGATTGAGTGGGGGATTGGGACTGACTGGATCGTTCCAGAGAGAGCTGGCATGGAGGGGCCGACTGGCCACCTTCTGTGTCGTAAATATCTCTATCACTCTCTGTGACTCTATGTTGGATATGTCTCCTGCTCCTGTCTGGAAAGATCCAGAAACATAGAAGTTCAATGAAACTGTGACCTTAACGGCCACTGACAGCTCTGTCCTCACCCTGGTGTATCATTGCCAGAGTAGATAAACAGAGAGAACGACTATAGGATCATCTGAATTAGGGGCAGAAGTAGGCCATTCAGCCCGTCAAGCCTGCTCCACCATCCAATAAGATCATGGCTGATCTGTTTGCGTTTCGAATTCCACACCCCCATCTACCCCCGATAAACTTGGATTCTCTTGCCTAACAAAAATCTATCTACCTCTGCGTTAAAAATATACAATGACCCCGCCCCCCTCCACCACCTTCTGAGGCAGAGATTTCCAAAATCACACAATCATCTGAGGAAAAGAAAATTCTCCTCATCTCTGTCTGAAAAGGGCGACCACTAATTTTCAAACAGTGCCTTTTCAAACAGTTACTTTTAAAAGGGAATTGAAGAAAAGACTTTCAGGCAAAAGAGTTGTAGGAATATGGGAATGGAGAGGGGAATGGGATTAATTGGAGGGGTGAGGCCATGGAGAGATTCAACCACAATAATGAGAATATTAAAATTAAGGTGCTGCCAGACCGGGAGCTAATGCAGATCAGTGAGCACAGGGGTGATGGGTGATCGGGATTTGGTGTGAGTTAGAATACAGGCAGCATAGTTATGGATGGGCTGTGGTTTCTGGAGGTTTATAACTGTGAGGGTGTGTATTTAACAAAGGCACAGATGAGTGTTTATGCAGCAGATGGGCTGAGGCAGAGGTGGAGACGTGTGTTAGTACAGAGGTAGTAGGAGGCAGGGTTGGTGAGAAAATGGAGATGAACTCAGCTCAGATTTAAATAGAACACAGAGGTTGCAAACTGTCTGGTTCAGCCTCAGATATTTGGCAATGAGGAGATCATGGTTCATGGATAGTGGATGGAATTTCTTATGGAGACCAATGAAAACTCCACTCTTCCCAAATTTAAATAGCAAGAACATTATTTCAGTGAAACAGATTTTACAGATGTCATAGCGGGAAATACAGACTTTCCAGGGACAGCAACAGCAGCAAAGATCGGAGAGTAAATTACAGGCACTCTAATGCACTTGGCAATGGTTTATGGAGCTGATACCTGGAGACATATATTTGCCAGGAATAACAACGGCAGCAAGGAGGGCAGAGGAAATGACAAGAATGGGAATGCAGTTAAACATGGTTTATCGAATTAATAGTTAGATACAGAGACTTACTAGGGACACCAATAATAGCCAGGAAGGGGTAGTAAATGTATTGAATATTCCTCAGTGCGGAATAGATCAGACTGTTTAATGAGAACTGATCATAATCTGCAGAAAGAAAGTTAAACTCCCAGATGAAACTCCTGCTCATTGTTGTAACATTCCAATCTATTGTTCTCTGATTCTAATCTATCCTCTTCCTCTCTCCAGAGCCGCTGATCCCTATTAGTGCTGGGAGTGATGTGATACTCCCACTGACACTATGCAAAGGCACAGATGAGGGTTACTGCAGCAGATGGGCTGAGGCAGAGGTGGAGATGGGTGATATTACAGAGGTGGTAGTAGGCAGGGTTTGTGAAGGAGAGAATATGGAGATGAACACAGCTCAGGTTTAAATAGAACACAGAGGTTGCAAACAGTCTGGTTCAGTCTCAGACATTGGACTTGGAGTATGTCGTTCACAGATCAGGGACAGGATTTCTTATGGAGACCAATAACACTGGTTTCGGGCTTCAGAGAACTAAAAATTACTTGAACTGTATTTCAGTGAACCAGGGTTTACAGATCGTATTTGTGGAAATGAAGACTTACCAGGGCAGTAACAGCAGGAAAGATGAGAATAAATTACAAGAACCATAATACTATTAGCAATGGTTGTGGAGCTAATAGCTGGAGACAGAGATTCACCAGGACTAACAACATCAGTAAGGAGGGTAGAGTAAATTCCAGGAACATTATTGCAGTTAAATATGGTTTATAATATTAATAGCTGCATTGACAAACTTACCAGGGACACCAACAATAGCAAGGATGGAATAGTAAATATGTTGTATAATCAACAGTGCGTAATAGATCCGGGATGTTAAAGACAGCGAATCGTCCGTAGAAAGCATGTAAAGAGGCCATGATAATCCTCTGCCCACTTTTGTAACATTCCAATCCACTGTTCTCAGATTCTGACCCATTGTTGTAACATTCCAATCTATTGTTCTCAGGTTCCAGTCTATCCTCTCCCTCTCTCTGGTGCAGCTGATGCCTGTAAGTGGTGAAGCTGACGATCGACTGGCACAATGGTATTAAACCTTGAAAGGAATCCCTTATTAATAGAAGATGGAAAACCTCCAGTGACACAATTAGGGTCCATGGAGACTGACATTAACTACAGTCACAGAACAAACAGGTTCTGTTGACCACTTTCCATCCAAACACTTTTTGTACCTCAAAGAACTAGAACATTTACCTGGTCTGTATGGGATGCATGAGGCTACTGAGGAAAGGAAATGTGGAAATAACAGAGGCCCTGGACAGAATCTTTCAATCGTCCTTGGATATGGGAGTGATAACAGAGAACTGGAGGGTTGTAAATGTTACTCCCTGTTTAAAAAAGGAGAGATGGGGTAAAACCTGTATTAATGACCAGTCAGTCTAATGTCGGTGGTTGGAAATTTCTAATGGTCACAAGCAGGATATAAGTATTCCTTCCTCAGAAAAGGGATAAAATTTGAGAAGCAGCTCGCAAATGCGAATTCAAAATCATGTATGGCAAACGACAACAACAACTTATTTTATATAGTGTCTTTAATGTAATAAAACATCCCATGATGCTTCCTTATAAAACAAAACATGACACCGAGAGATATAAGAAATTATTAGGTCAGAGGACCAAAAGCGTGGTCAAAGATGTAGGTTTTAATAGGTGTCTTAAAAGAGGAAAGGGTGGTGGAGAGGTGGCGGGATGGAGAGGCGGAGAGGTGGAAGGAGGGTATTCTAGAACTTGGAGCTGAGGTAACTGAAGGTGTGGTCACCAATGGTGGAACAGTTAAAATCCGGGATGCACAAGAGGCCGGAATTAGAGGAGCACAGATATATACAGGACGGGGGCGAGGTCATGGAGGAAAAATAAGTTGAGAATTTAAATAAAGAGATTACTTGATCAGGAGTCAAAGTCGGTCAGTGATATGTGCACGGGACGTGGCACGATTTAGGACATGGCAGCAGAGTTCTGGAGGACATTAAGTTTACAGAGAGTAGCAGGTGGGAAATCAGAGAAAAGTGTGTTGGAGTAGTCATTTCTAGGGATAAGGAAGGCAGGAATGAATTTCAGCAGCAGATGGGCTGAGACAGGGGTGAAGTCGGGCGCTGTTACTGAGGTGGAAGTAGGCGGTTGTAATGATATCCTGAAAATGAGGTTAAAGCTCATTTTGTGATCAAATGTGATACTAAGGCTGCAAACAAACTGTCTGAATCTCAGACTGATACAGGGAGAGGAATGGAATCAATAGCAAGGGAACAGAGTTGGAGTGGGGAGTGAAAACAAGGGCTTCAGTCTTCCCAATATTTAATTGGAGGAAATTTCTGCTCATCCAGTACTGGGTGTTGGATAAGCAGTCTGATAATTTAACAACAGTGGAGAGAGGTGGTGGTGAGGTAAACTTGATGGAGTTCTTTGATAAAACAATGGAGAGGTTTCATGAGGGTGATGTGATTGAAGTTATATATATGGACTTTCAAAAGGTGTTTGATCAAATCACATTCAATAGACAGGTTAGGAAAACCGAACCCTATGGATTAAAGGGACAGTGACAGTGTGGATATAACATTGGCTAAGGAACAGTAAACAGAGAGAAGTGCTGAAAGGTTGTTGTTCAGACTCGATGGGAGTATACAGGGGTGTTTTCCAGGGCTCGTTATTCGGATCACTGCTCTTTTTGCTCTTGGAAAACCCGGGGTGGGTAGGACAGAGCCCCCTCCTCCGCCCTCTTTGCACAGCTTCCCCTCTCTGCAGCCTCTGCTCCATTTGTTGGTCATGTTACAGACCCAGAGACACTGTAACTACAGTCCCTATAACTTGTCCAGAGTTGGGTCAACAAATCCTCTGTCCTCCCTGAATGTCTGCAGCAGCTCACAACACAACCTCCGGAAAACCATCCACAGCACCTCCACTAACTTTACAATGGCAGAAGTCAGTAAAAAGCCCTACACCTGTATGATGGATACCCGGTCTATTTAAATAACACTAGAGGGGGTTCCTCGTGCTGCTGAATGTATGTTCAGCTGAGAGTGACAGACACAGACGGTCAGTGGAAATGCAAAGACCAAGTTTCAAAGTCGTACATCAATGCTGCCGGAATGGCTGATTGACACCATATTCAGACCTTCCTCACACTACAGACACACACACACGTTCCACCCACTCCAGCACCCCGGCCAGCCTGTGTGTCCTGTACAATGTACTGGATGTGACTGGCAGTGCAGCTCACACCATTTTATGGATCCAAACTTCCACAGCACCAGTAGAGCTGGAGAGATGAAATTTGTGGTCAGGGATAGAGACAGAGGGAAATAAACTCACTTCAAAAAGGGAATTAGAAAAATACTTTAAGATGAACAAGCTTCAGGAATATTGGAAATGAACAGGGGATTGGGATAATCTGAGGGGTGAGGACATGAGGGATTTGATCATATGAGTGAGAATATTAAAATTGAGGTGTTACTGGGCCAAGAGCCAATGTCGATCATTGAGCAAAGGGATGTTGGGTGAACAGAATTTAGTGTAAATTAGAAGGTGACAGCAGAGTTTTGGATGACCACAAGGTTACAGAGAATAGAATGTGGGAGAGCAGCCAGGAGTGTGTTAGAATAATTAAGTCTCGAGGTAACAGTCGGGTCCTCCAGCCAAAATGGACAGTTTGACCTTTTCTCACATTATACTCCATTTGCCAGTTCTTTGACCACTCATTTAACCTATCTATATCCCTTTATAACCTCCTTATGTCCTCTTGAGAACTTACCTTCTTACCTATCTTGGAGTCATTAGCAAATTTCGCAAGCATACCTTCGGTCCATTCATCAAAATCATTTATATCAATTGTAAAAAGTTGAGGCCTCAGCACTGATCGCGGTGGCACACCACTCGTCGCAGCTTGCCAACCAGAAAATAACCCATTTATGCCGACTCTGTTTCCTGTTAGCTAGCCAATCCTCTATCCATGCCAATTATAATACCCCCTGCACTATGAGCTTTTATTTTCCACAATGACGTTTGATGTGGTCTGTAAATCTAAGGACAGTAAATTCACCAGTTCCCCTTTATCCACAGTACATGTTACTTCTTCAAAGAACTCCAGTATATTGGTTAAACATGATTTCCCTTTCGCAAAATCATGTTGACTCTCCCTGATCACCTTGATTTTTTCGACGTGCTTTAACGTCTTTCTAACGTCTTTAATAATAGCTTCTAACATCTGATCCATAGCTGAAAGCCATTCTAACCTGCCACAGGTCCAATGTACATTATGTCTCTTCTGATGTTATGCTCTATTTGAACTGTTACTCCTCAAAGAGTCATAGAATTATAGAGATATACAGCACAGAAACAGGACCTTCAGCCCACTGTGTCTGTGCTGGCCATCAAGCACCGAACTATTCTAATCCCAATTCCCAGCACTTGGCCTGTAGCCTTGTTTGCCATGGCGATTCAAGTGCTCATCTAAATACTTCTGAAATGTTGTGAGGGTTCCTGCCCGGGCCATCTCTTAAGGCAGTGCCTTCCAGTTTCCAACCACCCTTTTTTTTTTTAAGATTAGATATACAGCACTGAAACAGGCCCTTCGGCCCAACGAGTCTGTGCCGACCATCAACCACCCATTTATACTAATCCTACACTAATCCCATATTCCTACCAAACATCCCCACCTGTCCCTATATTTCCCTACCACCTACCTATACTAGTGACAATTTATAATGGCCAATTTACCTACCAACCTGCAAGTCTTTTGGCTTGTGGGAGGAAACCGGAGCACCCGGAGAAAACCCACGCAGACACAGGGAGAACTTGCAAACTCCACACAGGCAGTACCCAGAATCGAACCCGGGTCCCTGGAGCTGTGAGGCTGTAGTGCTAACCACTGCGCCACTGTGCCGCCCTCTGGGTGAAAATTATTTTCCTCAAATCCCTTCTAAACCTCCTGCCCCTTACCTTAAATCTATTCCCCCTGGTTATTGACCCTCCGCTAAGGGAAAAAAGATTCTTCATATCGACCTATCAATGCCCCTCATTATTTTGTGTAGCTCAATCATGACACCCCTCATCCTTTTCTGCTCTGAGGAAAACAACCCTAGCCTTTTCTGTCGCTCCAGCCCAGGCAACACCATGGTGAATCTATTCTGCACCCTCTCCATTGCAATCACATCCTTTCAATAGTGCGGCAACCACAACTATACACAGTCCTCCAGTTGTAGCCTAACTGGAGTTTTATGCTCCATCAAAACCTCCCTGCTCTTATATTCTATGCCTCGGCTAATAAAGGCAGGTGTCCCATACGTCTTCCTGACCGCATTGTCGACCTGTGCTGCTGCCCTCATGATCTATGGACAAGTACACCTCGGTCCCTCTGACCTTCAGTACTTCCTAGGGTGCTACCATCCATTGTATATTTCCTTGCCTTGTTCGCCCTCCCAAAATGCATCACCTCACACTTCTCAGGATTAAATTCCATTTGCCACTCCTCTGCCCATCTTACCAGCCCATCTGTATCATCCTGTAATATAAGGCTTTCCTCCTCACTATTTACAACACCACCAATTTTCGTGTCAGCTGTGAACTTACTGATCAGACCTCCTATATTCACGTCCAAATCATGAATGTACACTACAAACAGCAAGAGTCCCAGCACCGATCCCTGCAGAACACCACGGGTCACAGGCTTCCACTTGCAAAAATAACCCTTGACCATCACCCTCTGCCACCTGCCACTCAGCCAATCTTGGATCCAATTTGCCAAATTGCCCTGGATCCCATGGGCTCTTACCTTCTTAACAAATCTCCCATGCGGGACCCCATCAAAAGCCTTACTGAAGTCCATATAGACTTTTGCTTTACCATCCTTTACATCCCTAGTCACCGCCTCGAAAATAATCTATCAATTTAGTTAGACACGAACTCCCCTTGACAAAGCCATGCTGACTATTCCTGATTAATCCCTGCCTCTCCACATGGAGATTAATCCGGTCCCTCCGAATTTCTTCCAATGGTTTCCCTGCAATAAATTGCTTGTGACCCTTCGACCTCCTTTCTGTTAATCTGTGACCCTCGATCAGATCTGACAGTGGTGTAGGAGTGGCAACAGAGTTCCTGCCTCCCTTTTATATGATAAAGAGATGAAGTGTGTGGTCAGGGATAGAAACAGAGGGAAAGAAACCCACCTTTATAAAGGGAATTAGCAAAAGACTTCAAGATGAACAAGTTTCAGGAATATTGGAAATGGACAGGGGATTGGGATAATCAGAAGGACGAGGACATGGAGGGATTTGATCTCATGGTTGGAATATTAAAATTGTGGTGTTACTGAACCAAGAGCCAATGTCGGTCAGTGAGCACTGGGATGTTGGGTGAACAGAATTTGGTGTAAGTTAGAAGATGGCAGCAGAGTTTTGGATGACCACAAGGTTACAGAGTGTAGAATGTGGGAAACAAGCCAGCAGTGTGTTAGAATAGTCAAATCTTGAGGTAACAAAGGCGTGGATGAGGTTTTCAGCAACCGATAAGCTCAGCTCTCTCTTTCTCTCTTTCTCTTTCTCTCCGTCTCTCTCTCTGTCGCCCTCACTTGCTCTATCCCACGCTCAGAATCTTAAATGTTTCAATCAAGCCGCCCCTTACTCTTCTAAACTCCAGCTGATCTAAGCTGAGCCTGTCCGGCCTTTCCTCATAAGACAGTCCGCCCATATTATTCTAATAACCCTTCTCTGAACTGCTTGCAACGCATTTACATGTTTCCTTAAATAAGTTGACCTGTACTGAACACAGAATTCCAGATAATGTCTCACCAATGCCCTCCCTACCTTTGTATTCAATTCCACTCACAATAAGTGATAACATTATATTAGCTTTCCTAACTACTTTCTGAACCGACATACTAACCTTATGCAATTCATGCACCAGGACACCCAGATACTCCTGCATCTCAGAGTTCTGCAATCCCTCACCATTCAGATAATATGCTTCGTTTAATTTCATTATTACTACCAATATGGACAATTTCACATTTCCCCACATTCTACTCCATTTCCCAGATCTTTGCCTTCTCACTCAATCTATCTATGTCCGTTTGCAGCCGCCTTATGTCCTCTTCAGAACTTTGTTTCATCAACAGATTGAACAACCACACCTTCGGTCCTTTCATCTAATTCATTTAAACAAACTGTAAAAAGTTGAGGCCCCAGCACTGATACCTATGGCACACCTCTCGTTACATCCTGCCAATCAGATATTTACCCATTGATGGCTGCTCTCTGTTTCCTGTTAGCTAACCAAACGTCTATCCATGGCAATGTCTTACCCCCTACACCATGAGCTTTTATTTTTCGCAATGACCTTTGATGTGGCACCTTATCAAATGCCTTCTGGAAATCTATGTACAGTACATCCACCAGTTCCCCTTTATCCACAGCACATGTTACTTCTTCAAAGAACTCCAGTTAATTGATTAAACGTAATTTCCCTTTCACAAAACCATGTTGACTCTGCCTAACCACCTTGAATTTTTCTACCTGCCCTGCCATAACATCTTTAATAATAGCTTCTAAAAAATCTAATCCACAGCCTTTCTCAAATGTCACAGATCGTTTCACTACTGTGTTTATTCTGATTTTGTGCTGTATTTGAACCGCCACTCCTCGATAAACTGCTTGTGACCCTTTGACCTCCTTTTGGGTAATCTCTGACCCTAGATCAGACCTGACAGTGGTTAGGAGAGGGAAGACAGACATCGGGATGATAGGCTTGGTTTACTTGGTTTGTGAGAAATAGTAAACTCAGTTGAGTGATGAATGAGTAGGAGATTTGGCAACAAAAAGAGTTTACACTCAATCAAACGTGTGTGTTCATCAATAAGAGCGTGGGTGGGGGGGGGGGGGGGGGGCGGGGTGCGGGGCGGTTCTTTCAGAGAGTTTTGTATATGTAAAGCCAGAAATACAATCTCACTAGCATATCACAGGAAATAGTCAATTGATAACCTGGCAGAGAAGAAAAACAGGCACACCTGGGGAGACGGTCATCCTAAGGCTTTTCGCGGTGTATGATTGTAATTACGATTTCATTCTCAATGGAATATTTGCGTATGTCCAGAAATGCAAATTTAAGCTAAAAAAAAGGGCTGAGATAAGTTTGTCAATGGGGCACATCTGTGCACCTGAACAGAAAGTGCTGGAAATACTCAGTGGGTCTGGCAGCATCGGTGTAGAGAGAAACAGAGTTAATGTTTCAGATCTGTGACCCTTCATCAGAACTGGTAAACGTTAGAAATGTTGATGTACAAGCTGGAGATAGTGAGACCATGGACCTCCTGCTTTACATTCCACACCCAATCCTTCACCTCAAACCTCCCCTTCTGATTTTATACTTTCCAATTATAACCCAATGCTGCCAGCTTCCCAGTCACAGCAGCTTCAGGAGACAGAAAGAGAGCAGCAAAAGAGCAAGAAAGTCCCATCACTTGGTCTGACACTCACAGCCACCAGATCAAATACTTATAGTGCGTGTACCTTAGAGGCTGGTATCGAGTCAGAATCTGCATGTGGTGAGTCACCGAGCATGAGTGAGCTGCAGCCAGTCCAGGGGGAAAGGATAGTTCATGTGACAGATCACCGGAGGGTGAGGTTACAAACGAGTTATAATACACAGGACTCAGAAGTGAACATTGCTGGAGCTGCTGCCCATGTCGAGATGGTGCAGTCTGAATCCGAGTCCTCAAGGCCCAGAGCTGTTCGAGGACGTCCTGCAAGGCCATCTGCAGTCACCCCCAGTGAAAGTCAGCAGCCTTCCATCAGACATGCTGCAGGCACTGGGAAACACTGTGTAGGAGCAGTAGGCAGGTTGAGGGAACCCACAAGACAGGGACTAAAGGAATACACAAGGGTGAATAGTTCAGTTTTGTTTGTATAATTGCATGTGTTGTTGGATAAAGACGATCATGAAAAACATTTTGTTGGTGTTTTTATTGCAGGATGGTTACCTAGGGGACGCTGTGATGGGGCATCTCAGATGGATGTAATGGTGGAGAAGTGGGGGATCCATGGTGGGAAAGGGAAGTTGTCCTCTGGGAACTGGAATCTTAGCAGCGTCTCTAGGACAGCCTTTCCGGTTTGAAATCATCCAGGAAATATCCTCCCTGCCTCCTCCTCCTCCTACTGAGGTAGCCTGCGGATTCCTGGTGCCAATGCCTATGTCCACATGATGGTGATGATGTGAAGGGTGCAGCAGAACACCATGAACTTGGACACCTGCTCCAGTGTGTACTGGAGGGCTCCCCCCGAGCGGTTCAGACATCGGAAGCATTACTTCACCTGGTGGTTCTGTGTGGGGGAGGGGAGTGTCTAGGGTTCAGAGGTCATGAGACACATTCTGGTTCTGCATGGGGGCCCGATGTGTTGGGACCGGCTGACTGCTTCAGAATGAAGGTACAGTGGCTGCTGCCAGTACAGTGGACATTTACCAAGATGATGTACTGGGCAGGCTCACACTCCAACTGTACATTGATGGAGTGAGAGTTCTATCAGTTCCTGTACCTCTCCCCGTTGCCATGGGGATCCCGCAGAGACACCGAGACCATCAGGAATCCCGCTATCACGACAAAGCCACGAGATCTCTCACCTGCTTCTCCCTGCTGATGGAGCAGACAGTACAATTCACCTCACCCGACATAGATGGCCTCCGTCACACAGCAGATACATGAATGGACAACATAGAGAGAGATACTGGATACGTCACCCGCTCTTGTCTGGAAATATCCAGATAAGAACATAATAACATAGGAACTAGGAGCTGGAGTAGGCATTCAGCCCCTCGAGCCTGCTTTGCCATTCAATATGATCATGGCTGATCTCATCTCGGCCTCAACTCCACTTTCCTGCCCGTTCTCCATAACTCTTCAACCCATTACTAATTAAAAATCTGTCTATCTCCTCCTTAAATTCACTCAATGTCCCGGCATCTACCGCACTCCAGGTAGTGAATCCCACAGACTCACGACCCTTTGAGAGAGGAAATTTCTCTTCATCTCTATTTTAAATCCTTATCCCTTATCCTAAAACAATGACCTCTCATTCTAGGTTGTCCCACAAGAGGAAACGTCTTCTCTATGTCTACTTTGTAAATCCCCTTAATCATCTTCTCTACCTCAATTAGATCGACTCTCATTCTTCTAAACTCTGGAGAGTAAAGGCATAAAGTGCTCAATCTCTCTTCATAAGACAAACCCCTCATCCCTGGAATCAATCTAGTGACCCTCCTCTGATCTGCCTCCAATGCAACTACATCCATCCTCAAGTCAGGAGACTAAAACTATACACAATACTCCAGGTGCGGTCTCATTAATGCCTTGTACCGTTGCAGCAGCACTTTCCTACTTTTATATTCTATTCCTTTAGCAAGAAATACCAAAATTCCATTTGCCTTCCTTTTCACCTGCTTTACCTCCAAACAAGCTTTCTGCGATTCATGCACGAGGACACCCAGATCCTTCTGCACCGAAGCACTCTGAAGTTTCTCTCCAGTTAGATAATAATTTGCCTTTCTATTCTTCCGACCAAAATGGATAACCTTACACTTACCCACGTTAAACTCCATCTGCCAAATTTTGGATCATTCACCGAACCTATCCATATCAATTTGTAAATTTCTTATTTAATTATTGCAATTTACTATACCACCTATTTTAGTGTCATCTGCAAATTTGGCAACAGTACTTTCTATCCCTGCATCCAAGTCATAAATATATATTGTAAATAGCTGGGGCCAAGGACCAAACCCTGTGGTACCCCACTAGTTACATATTGCCAACCAGTAAAAGACCCATTTATCCCGACTTTCTGTTTTCTGTTGGTTAGCCAATCCGCTATCAAAGTTAATAAATTGCCCCTAACCCCATGTAATCTTACCTTGTGTATTAACCTTTTGAGCAGCACCTTATCAAATGTCTTCTGGAAATCCAGATATACTACATCTGCAGGATCCCCATTTTCCACTTTTCTTGTCACAGCTTCGAAGAACTCTAGCAAATTCGTCAAATAGGATTTACCCTTCATAAAACCATGCTGACTCTGATGGATTGCGTTTTGACTTTCTAAATATCGAGTTATTACTTCCTTAATAATGGGTTCTAACAATTTCCCAACGATAGATGTTTCTTACTTTCTGCCTTCCTCCCTTTCACCCAGTTCATTTCAAAGTTCAATGAGGAGGATGTGGCAGAATTCTCCGTCACTTTTGAAAAGCTTGTAAAGCAACTGAAATGTCCGGCGGAGAGCTGGACACTGTTCTGACAAAACAAAGTAACAGGAAAATCCCATGAGGTTTATTCACTGTTGCCAGATGAAAGTTCATCAGATTATGAGATGACTAAAAATGCAATGCTGGGCGTACATGAGATAGTACCGGAAATGTACCGTCAAACATTCCAACCCTCCGAAAGCAGTCTGACTAAAATGATCTCGAGTTTGAAAGAGTTAAGCAGCTTCCGAACACAGGGACATAGGAGCAGGAGTAGGCCATTCAGCCCATCGAGGCTGCTCCACCACTCAATATGACCATGGCTGATCATCCACTTCAATGCCTTTTTCACACATTATCTCCATATCCCCTTTTTGTCAATCTATAGTTTAAACATACTCACTGACTGAGATTCCACATCCGTCTGGGATGCAGAATTCCAAAGATTCAGAAAACTCTGAGTCAAGAAATTTCTCCTCATCTCTGTCCTAAGTGGCTTCCCCCTTATTTTGAAATTGTATCCATTAGTTCTAGACTCCACAACCAGGGGAAATATCGTACACGCATTTACGCTGTTTATCTCTTTACTTATTTCGTAGGTTTCAATGAGATCCCGACACATTCTTTGAAACTCTAGAGAATACAAGCCCAGTTTCTCTCTTCATAGAACAGTCCCGCCATCCCGGGAACAAGTCTGGTGAACCTTCATTGCACTCCCTCTATGGCAATAATATCCTTCCTAAGGTAAGGGGACCGAAACTGCACACAATATTCCAGGTGTGGTCTAAGCAAGGTTCTATACACATGAAGTAAGAATTCACTACTCCTGTACTCAAATCATCTTGTGATAAAGGCTAACAGACCATGAGCATTCCGAATTGCTTGCTGCAATGCATGTTAGTTTTCAGTGACTTACTGACACACGGTTCCCTTTGTACATCTGCACCTTCTAATCTCTTACTATTTAAGAAATACTCTGCACATCTGTTCCTCCTACCAAAATGGATAACGTCATAACTGTCCATATTATATTCCATCTGCCATGTTCTTGTCCAGTCACAATGTCTGTCCAAATCCCCTTGAAGACGCTTTGCATCTTCCTCACAAGATACATTCCCACCTAGTTTTGTGTCATGTGCGAACTTGGAAATATTACATTTGGTCCCCACATCCAAATCATTGACATATATTGTTAACAGCTGGGGCCCAAGATAGGTAAATTGGCCATTATAAATTGTCACTAGTATAGGTAGGTGGTAGGGAAATATAGGGACAGGTGGGGATGTTTGGTAGGAATATGGGATTAGTGTAGGATTAGTATAAATGGGTGGTTGATGTTCGGCACAGACTCGGTGGGCCGAAGGGCCTGTTTCAGTGCTGTATCTCTAATCTAATCTAATCTAATCTACTGATCCTTGCGGGACACAACTAGTCACAGCCTGCCAAAGTGAGAATGACCCGTTTCTTCCTACTCACTGTTTTCTGCCTGTTAAGCAATCTTTAATCCATGCCAGTATATTACCTCCTATCCCATGTGCTTTAATGTTGCTAACCAACCTCCTGTGGGGTGCTTTCTCAAAAGCCTTCTGAAAATTCAACTATAACACATCCACCGACTCCCCTTTATCAATTCTGTTAGTAACATCCTCAATAAAATCTCCAACAGGTTCGTCAAACATGATTTCTCATTCATAAATCCATGTTTGCGATGCCCAAACAGATTATTATCCAACTGTCCATTTATCACATCCTTTAGAATAGAGTCCCAGCATTTTCCCAACGACGGATGCACGAAAGCAGGTCTATAATTCCTTGTTTTTACTCTCCCTCCCTGCTTAAATAGTGGGGTGACATTTGCTACCTTCCAATCTGCAGGAACCGCTCCAGAATCTATAGAATTTTTGAAGATAGTCATCAATGCAGCCACCATCTCCATAGCTATCTCTTCCCACACCCTGGAATGCAGAATATCAGATCCTGGGGCCTCATCAAACTTCAGCCACATTAATTTCTCCAATACAACATTCTTACTAATATTAATTTCCTTCATGTTCTCATTCTCCATAGTCCCTTGGATCTCTAATTCTGGAAATGTCCTTGTATCTTCCTCAATGAGGATAGACACAAAGTAATCATTTAGCTTCACTGCCATTTCTCTGTTCACCATTATAAATTCCCCTGACTCTGCCTGTATTGGACCCTCATTTGTCTTCGCCAAACGTTTCATTAATAGGTAGCTATAGAAGATTTAAAGTCAGTTTTTGTGTTTACTTTTGACCAGTGGATACAAACACTCAAATTACAGCCCACAAATCTGAACCTTAGAGTGGTGATCCATCTCAAGGAGTTCAAAAACTCGCTCTCCCCACCATTAAAACGCACAAAGAGGAACGAAAGGTTCAAAGAGCCAGGCAGGTTGCAATTCTGGCTGATGAATTTTCCCTTGTACACAAAGCCTTAAGCCCAAAGGGAAACACTTCCCTAGTCACCACAAAGACCCAAGAATAAAAGGTGGGAGGGTGATAGGAGCCCGATCAGCCTTGGGCAAGGAGGAAAAGCTGGACACCCAGGGGACCATCCTCAGGCCAAATAGGACGGCACTGAGAGCAGGAGTAATGGCCGAAGACCTGTGCGTTTCCATTGGAATAAGGCAGATCACCATCGAGCTGAATGCTGCAAGTTATGGGAAAACCTGTAGCATTAATCAGGGACCACCAGATCAGTGCAGGATAATGGGACCTGATGGAAAGCACAACAGATCAGGCTGTGCCTCCAACTGCGGCAGTCAGACCCAGGAAACACACCACAGAGAGTGTGGGAAAAATAAACAAAATCCCTGAGAGGTACCAGGAATTTGTATCATAATGAAAAGTGACCACATACCCCTTGAGTGAGGCAAGTAAAACAATAGTCATACTCAAGGATACAGGGGCCACCCAATCCCTTCTGCTGGGAAAAAGAAAGTGCAGTGAATGCTAGAGCGTTAGTGAATGGTATCGGATGGCAGTATATGTCCATACCCTTATATCCGGTGCACTTGGAGTGTGACCCAGTTTCATGACCCTTTACCATGGGGATTGTACCGAGTTTACCGGGTGACGGGTCGAACTGCTCCTGGGTAATAATCTGACAGGGGAAAATGTGGCAGCTTCCCCAGTAGTTCAAGAGAGACCAAAAGAGGTCCGGGAGACAGAGTAGTTACAGGAGAAGGTCCCGGACATTCTCCCTGATTGTGTGGTGACTCGGTCCATGGCCAAACAATCCCCTGAACTGACACTGCAGACGGATTACCCTACATTCGGGTTGTCTGACACCTTCTTCGGGAAGTTAGAGGAGACAAAGAATGTACTAAACAGTTCTTCCTTATTTGAGTTTCAACAACCCGACCCAGTGTTAAAAAATAGCACAGACTGTCCAAACCAAAACTGAAGCAGAGGGAGTTGCAGAGTGTTACTAGTTAAATAATGAGGTGCTGATGAGGAAGTGGCGACCTCCTCACAGAGCAGAGGATGAAGAGTGGACAGTGGTTCACCAGATAGTGGTGCCGCTGAGGTCCCTTAAAGAAATATTAAGAATGACCCACGACCTTCTACTGGATGGACATTTCGGTGTATGAAAAATCAAAGCCCGCAGAAGACACTATTTTGACTGGCCACAACTTCACAAAGATGTGGTGACGTTTTGTAAAACTAGTCACATGTGCTAAGTTGTGGGGAAGCCCCAACCTGCAATAAAGCCTGCACCCTAATTCACATACCAGCTTTTGGGGACCCCTTCAGCAGAGTGATGGTGGATTGTGGGGTCACCTGCTGAAAACAAAACGGGATACCAGTATCTTCTCACCATTATGGATGTGGTGACCCGATTCCCAGAGGCCTTTCACCCGAAGAACTATCCCTGCCAAGGCTGTGGTGAAGGGGCTAACCCAATTCTTTACCCGATATGGGCTGCCTGCTGAGATCCAGTCGGATCAGGACACACAGTTTATGTCCATTTTTTTTATAAGGTCATAGGTAATCTGAAGCACCGCAGCCTCACAGCTCCAGCGACCCGGGTTCGATTATGTTTACTGCTTTTGCGGAATTTGCAAGTTCTCCCTGTGATCGCGTGGGTTTTCACCAAATGATCCGGTTTCCTCCCACAGCCAAAGACTTGCAGGCTGATAGGTAAATTGGCCATTATAAATTGCCCCTAGTATAGGTTGGTGGGAGGGGAGTTGAGGGATGGTGGGGATGTGGTAGGAATATGTGATTAATGTAGGATTAGTATAAATGGGTGGTTGATGGTCGGCACAGACTCGGTGGGCCGAAGGGCCTGTTTCAGTGCTGTATCTCTAAATAAATAAAATAAGTAAATAAATAAAGTCCTCAGCCTACCATCCATAGTCAAAAGGGGCTTTGGAGCGGTACTATCAGACCCTAAAGACAATGATCAGGCCATACTGCTATGAGCAACCCCATGACTGGGACAAAGGGCTGGGATTTCTCCTGTTGGTTTCCAGGGACTTATCCAATGATTCCACTGGCTTTAGTCTCTTTGAATTAGTTTATGGACATGAGGTGAGGGGTTCCCTTAAACTAATCAAGGAGAGGTCTTTGGGACACAGGGATGAGTCGTCCATGTTAGACTACATTTCTATGCTTTGGGAGCACCTAAAGACCTCCCAGGCAGCTATGGAAAGGTAAGGAGACAGAAATGCCAAGGCTAAAACATTTCAGGACAGAGACCATGTATTGTTACTATTCCCACTGCAGGGTGAACCCCTGAAATCCCGGTTCAGTGGTCCATATCGAGTGGCAAAAGGAATAGTCAGGTACATTATTTAATTGACACTCCAGACCAAAGGCAAAAAGCAAAGGCTGTGGAGGGAATAGCCAAGTACAGATCTGTCAGGCAGTCAGGAGGGAAGGATTGGAAAGGGCGGTGAGGACAGGTTAGAGGAGGGCCAGGAGGATTCCAACTGGAACCCCCTACTCTCCGAATAGCCAACCCTGAAATGTGGGATCCATCAGACCCTACGCTCTCCTCCTTAAATGCAGGTCAAAGAGGCAGCCTAAAAAGGCTGCAAACAGCATTTACAGAAACGTGCAAGGACAAGGAAAGGTCCCAAAAAGGCATGTCAATGGTGAGGGAGATGCCTCACCTAGTCGAAGTGCCGCTGCAGAGTGCAGCGAAAGCTGGACAAAGACCTGCGAGCAGTAATGTCCCAGAGGACATAGGGTAGATAAAAAAAATGATTCTTCCCATAGTAAAGGTAAAAGTGAAGGGAACGTACCCTAATGTAAACAGCACTTGGGGACCTCACCAGAAAGCTAAAAGTAAGGTCAGTGTGGATCTACCTGCTGAAGAACACAATGATCAGGTCCCAAACCCAAAGTTAATCAAACACAACAATTTCAAAGGCAAACCCAGCAAGAACAAAGGCCCAGAGGAAATCTCAGACACCTCACAGGGTCTAAAAAAACAATTTATTACACACTGTCTGTTTAGGGAGAAAGATTGTTAAGGTGCAGGAACCTGAGTAGTTAAAACTTCATTAGAGGAGAGAAAAGGTAAACAATGCAATCGTTGATGCATTGTCCAGCGTCGAACCCGACACATAACCATCCCAGACAAAACGTCAAAAAAGTTAAATCAGTACAGCTGTAACAGACAATGTCAGCTGCAATAATTCTAAGATTAATGTGTGAATTTGAGAAGTGATTATTGAGAATGCATGTATATTTCTTTCTTTTTCTTCCCACAGTTCTGAAATGAAATGTTCCCGTTATCACATTTCTTTCCATGTGCTGCGCTGGTGTTAAGATAACACAACATGCCAAATGAGGAATTTTAATTCATCGTTTGGAAACTTACACTAACCTTTTAATAGAAAAAATCCTACAGTTAACCTTGAAAAAACTGGCAGCCAAGATGGCCACCGTAATTGGCATCTGAAACACATTTTCACATTCTAAGGCCTACAACAGGAGACACATGTCTGATGAGCCTGGACCAATATCATTGGCTTGCTCTAGTGATTGAATTATCTAAGATTACATTCATTAACACCGCATGCAAGACTACCCTGACACATTGACTTTGAAAGAGCAAACTCCTCCATGTATAAATACTGGTATCCTGAGCCCTAGGGAGATAGAAGTTTCTAACCTTGAATCTCATTAGAAGGGTCCAGAGAATACACTGAGGCAGTCAGGAGACCTTCTGTCCATCTCTGTGAAAGCTGGGAGTTTCCCCTGGACAAAGACAGACAAGCCAATGATTCAAACTGTGAAGAAGCAGAAGGGCTGTGACCCCTCTCTCTCTCTCCATCTCTCTCTCCACCTAACATCACAAGTTTGAAAGCCACATGTGACTGCGGGCCCCTCAAGCCTACTTATTGCTGCAGACAGAGTAACCAGGGGAAGAAAGCCTCAAAGAAAATCCTGAGCAATGTGGACCAGCCACATACTGCACTTCGACAAGCAAAAGACTTCAAGAATATTACTTCAGCTGGAAGACCACGGAATCGCCCAACATTACAGAATGAGTTTTTTGAAATTTATTCAGGACTCAAATCCAACCACAAATTTACTTCTCACTCTGTAATCTATTTGAGTGTGTGTGATTCTCGTGTGACTGTGTGTGTAACTGTGTGTTCCGTTTTTTTATGATTTTATTCAGATCGGGTTTCTCTTGTTAAGTTTAATAAACTCACCTCTTTCATGTTTAAACTCAAGAGAACCTGTCCAATCGGTTTCTTCACCATCACACCAAAGGTAAGATGTAAAAGACTCACTGAGACGTTAAGCATATTCACTGTTTATAAAGGACAAACACTGTTGTGGTCAAATAAAGAAGAGCCACTCTGACCCCTCCTCACATGGCCATAACAATTGGCCGGGCTGGGGATGGAGAGAATATGGGGATGAACTCAGCTCAGCATTAAGTAGATACCAGAGGTTGTAAATTTCCTGATTCAGCCTGAGACAATGGCCAGCGAGGGGGATGCAGATCATGGACAGGGAATGGAGTTGTGACAGAAACGGAAGATAATGGTTTCAGTCTTCTCACGATTTAAATGGCAAGAACACTAAATCAGTGAAATATGGTTTATGAATCTAATAGTTGGATACAGAGACTTACCAGGGACACCAATAGTAGCGAGGATGGGATAGTAAATAAATTGACTCATCTTCAGAGCAAAATAGATCCGCTGTTCTAATGTTATCCAGTAATAATCTGCAGTAAGATAGTCAAACCAATTGGATAAACTCCTGTCACTTGTTGTAACATTCCAATCTATTGTTCTCCTATTCTGACCCATTGTTGTAACATTCCAATCTATTGTTCAGATTCTGATCTCTCCTCTCCCGTTCTCTGCAGCCCACGGATCCCTTTTAGTGCCGGAGCTGATGGTCCCGCTAACACTTTCGGAAAGCACATTGAAAGGAGTCCTGCATTAATAGAAGAGGGAAACCCTCCAGTGACACCATTAGGGTCCATGGAGACTGACATTATTTACAGTCAATGAACAAACAGGTTCAGTTAACCCCTTTCAATTCAACACTTTTTGTACCACATTAAAGTAGAACATTCACCCAGTCTGCATGGGTTTTGTGAGGGTTACTGAAGGAAGGAATGGTGGAAATGACAGAAGCACTGGACAAAATCTTTCAGTCATCCTTGGATATGGGAGTGATGCCAGAGGTCTGGAGGATTGTCAATGTTACACCCTGTTTAAAAAGGAGAGGTTGGGTAAACCCTGTAACTATCAGTCTAATGTTGGTTGTTGGAAAATTCTAGAGGTCATAACCCAACACATAAATATATCCTGTTTGTAAAACACGGGATAATAAATGACAAGCAGCACGGAAAGGTTAATGAAATATCATTCCTGAAAATCTTCATCAAGTTCGTTGAGGACGTAACTGTGATTGTTTCATGTAATATAATCATAGAAAGTTTAAGATACAGAAAGAGGTCATTTGGCCCATTGTGTCTGCACCGGCCGGAAAATGATCCACCTATTCTAATCCCATCTTCTAGCATTTGATCCATAGCCCTGCAGATAATGACACTTGAGGTGAACATCCAGATTCCTTTTCACTGAGTGGAGGGATTCTGCTTCAACTATCCTTTCAGGCAGTAATTTCCAGACTCTCACTATAAACAGGGGATGCAATACTGAACCCTGTGGAACGCCACTGTCAACAGTCCTCAGGTCAGTAAAATATCCGTCAACAACTACACTTTAATAAAAACAAGACATGCTGGAAATACTCAGCAGGTTTGGCAGCATCTGTGGAGAGAGAAGCAGAGTTAACGTTACAGGTCAGTGACCCTTCATCATTGACCTGAAACGTTAACTCTGCTTCTCCCTCCACAGATGTTGCCAGACCTGCTGAGTATTTCCAGCATTTCGTGTTTTTACTTCAGATTTCCAGCTTCCGCAGTATTTTGCTTTTATTATAACAATTACCCTTTGTTTCTTGCCACTGAGCCCATTTTGTATTTTTGGGTGGACAAGTTGCTCCTCAACTCCCCGCTAATCCTTCTACCAAGCACTTTAAGTTACTGCCCCCTAGTCACTGATCTCTCTGCTAAGGTGAATAGACTCTTCACCTCCACTCTATCCAGACCCAACAAAATTATGTCCATTTCAATCAGATCTCCCTTCAGCCTTCTCTGTTCCAAGTAGAACAACCCCAACCTGTCTAATCTTTCTTCATAGCTGCATTTTTCCAGTCCTGGCAAACATCCTTGTAAATCTCCTCTGTACCCTCTCTAGCGCAATTCCATCCTTTGTGTAATTAGGTGACAAGAACTGCAGAGTACTCAGGTTGTGGCCCAACCAATGATTTATACAGTTCCAGCATAACCTCACTGCTCTTGTATTCTATACCTCAGCTAATAAAGGAAAGGATTCCATATGCCTTCTTAACAACCTTATCGACCTGACCTGCTACATTCAGGACATCAGTGGACATTCTCTCCAAGGTCCCTCACTTCCTCTACACTTCTCAGTATTTTCCGATTGATCGTCTATCCCTTTGCCTTGTTTGACCTCCTCAATTGCATCGTCTCATACTTAACCAGGCTGAATTCTATTTGTCACTTTTCTGCCATCAATATTTTCCTGCAGCCTAGCTATCCTCCTCGCTATCTACCGCACGGCCAATCTGTGTTCCATCTGCACACATCTTGATCATGCCCCCTACATTTACGTTCAAATCGTTAATATATACTGCAAAAAGCAGGGGACCCAGTACTGAGCCCTGTGGAACGCCACTGGAAACAGACCTCAAGTCAGAAAGTCACCCGTCAACAATTACCCTTTGTTTCCTGTCACTGAGCCAATTTTGTATCCAGCTTTCTGCATTTCCCTGGATTCCATGGGACTTTATTTGTTTTACCTAGTATGCCACATGGGACCTTGTCAAAAGCCTTGCCAAAATCCACGGAGACCATATCATCTGCACTACCCTCATCTATCATCCTTGCGACTTCTTCGAAAAATTCAATCAAGTTGGTCAAACAATATCTTCCCTTATCAAATCCATGCTGACTGTCCTTGATTGACCTGAGCCTTTCTAAGTGACAGTTTATCCTGTCTCTCAGAATACATTCCAATAATTGGCCCACTACTGAGGTTACACTGATTGGCCTGCAATTATTCGGTCTATCTCTTGCTCCATTTTTAAAGAGGTGCAATGTTAACAGTTCACCAATCCTCTGGCACGACACCTGTATCCAGTGAGGATTGGAAAATGATGGTCAGACCCTCTGCTATTTCCTCTCTCACTTCTTTTGACAGCCTGGAATACATTTCATCTGGCCCTGGTGATTTATCAACTTTCAAAGATGCTAATCCCATTAATACTTCCTCTCTCCCTATGTATATCACATCCAATAATTCACACTCCTCCTCCTTAACCACAGTATCTGCATCGTTCCCCTCTTCTGTTCAGACAGATACAAAGTATTCATTAAGAACCATAGCAACATCTTTCGCCCCTACTCATGTATATCCACTTATGTATATAGATTTTCAAACGGCCTGTGATCAACTGACATTTCATAGACTTGTCATGACATGGATTAATGTGACAGTGATAGTGTGGATATTTCATAGACTTGTCATGACATGGATTAATGTGACAGTGATAGTGTGGATATTTCATAGACTTGTCATGACATGGATTAATGTGACAGTGATAGTGTGGATATTTCATAGACTTGTCATGACATGGATTTATGTGACAGTGATAGTGTGGGTATGACACTGACTCAGGGACAGAAAGCAGAGATAAGTGGTGAACAGTCATTGTTCAGACTGGAGGTGGAGGGGAGTATACAGTACTGCTTCTCAGGGTTGGATTCACTCAGCGTGATATCAAGAAACGATTGAAGGCACGGGATACTGCAAAGGCTATGGGCCCTGACAATATTCCTGAAATAGTACTGAATACCTGTGCTCCAGAACTTCCGTTCCCCCATCAAACTGTTCAAGTGCAGCTGCAACATTGGCATCTACCCGTCAATGTGAAAAATTGCCCAGCTATTTCCTGTACACAAAAAGCAGGACAAGTCCAACCCGGCCAATTACCGCCCCATCAGCCTATTCTCAATCATCAGTAAAGTGATGGAAGGTGTCATCGACAATGCTATCAAACAGCACTTGCTTAGCAATAACCTGCTTAGTGACGTTCAGTTTGGGTTCCGCCAGGGTCACACCGCTCCTGACCTCATTACAGCCTTGGTTCAAACATGGACAAAGGAGCTGAATTCAAGAGGTGACTGCCTTGACATCAAGGCAGCATTTGACTGAGTATGGCATCAAGGAGCCAGAGCAAAAATGGAGTCAGTGGGAATCAGCGGGAAATCTCTCTGCTGGTTGGAGTCATACCGAACGCAAAGGAAGATGGTTGTGGTTGTTGCAGGTCAATCATCTCAACTCCAGGACATCACTGCAGGAGTTCCTCAGGGTAGTTTCCGAGACCCAACCATCTTCAGCTGCTTCATCAATGACCTTCCTTCAATCACAAGACCAGAAGTGGGGATGTTGGCTGATGATTGCACAATTTTCAGCACCATTCGTGACTCCTCAAATACTGAAGCAGTCTGTGTAGAAATGCAACAAGACCTGGACAATATCAAGGCTTGGGCTGCTAATTGGCAAGTATCATTCGCACTGCACTAGTGCCAGGCAATGACCATCTTCCACAAGAGAGAATCTAATCATCTCCCTTGACATTCAATGACATTACCAAAGCTGAATCCACCACTATCAACATCCTAGGGGCTACCATTGACCAGAAACTGAACAGGAGTAGCCATATAAATACCATGGCTCAAAGAGCAGGCCATAGGCGAGGAATGCTGAGGCGATTAACTCACCTCCTGACTCCCCAAAGCCAGTCCACCATCTAGAAGGCACAAGTCAGGAGTGTGATGGAATACTCTCCACCTGCCTGGATGGGTGCAGCTCCAACAACACTCAAGAAGCTCGGCACCATCCAGTACAAAGCAGCCCGCTTGATTGGCACCCCATCCACGACATTCACTCCCTCCACCACCGAAGCACAGTGGCAGCAGTGTGTACTATCTACAAGATGCACTGAAGCAACACACCAAGGCTCCTTAGACAGCACCTTCCAAACACACAACCTCTACCATATAGAAGGGCAAGGGCAGCAGATGTATGGAAACACCACCACCTGCAAGTTCCCCTCCAAGCCACACACCATGCTGATTTGACACTATCTTGCCGTTCTTTCACTGTCGCTGGGTTAAAATACTGCAACTTCCTTCCTAACAGCACTGTGGGTGTACCTACCCCACATGGACTGCAGTGGTTCAAGAAGGCAGCTCACCACCACCTTCGCATGGTCAATTAGAGATGGGCAATAAATGCTGGCCTGGCCAGCGATGTCCAGAACCCATGAATGAATTTTTTAAAATGATGCCAGCGAAGTAAAGGGCTGTAAATGTTACACCCTGTTTAAAGAAGGAGAGGTTTGATAAGCCTTGTAACTATCAGTCTGATGTTGATTCATGGAAAATTCTGGAGGCCATAACCCAGCACAAAAATATTTCTTACTTGTAAAATCATGTCTTAATAAATGACAAGCAGCAGGGATAGCTTCATGGAAAATCATCTCTGATAACCTTGATAGTTTGTTGACAGAATTGGGAGTGTTAACGAGGATAGCGTGTTTCGTGTTGCAGAATCATAGAATCGTAGACAATTTAAGGCACAGAAAGAGGCAACTTGGCCCATCGTGTCTGTGCCAGCCGAAATGTTATCCAACTATTCTAATCCCACATTCCAGCACTTGATCCGCAGCCCTGCAGATTATGACACTTGAGGTGCACATCCAGACTCCTTTTGAATGAGTCGAGGGTTTCTGCCTCAACCATCCTTTCATGAAGTGAGTTACAGACCCTCACTAAAAGCATGGCACCCAGTACTGAGCCCTCTGGAACACGACTGGTAACAGTCCTCCAGTCAATACCCGTCAACAATTACCCTTTGCTTCCTGTCACCGACGCATTTTTTTATTTCTGGGTGAGCATGTTTTTCCTCAACTCCCTTCTGAAAGTTCTACCAATCACTTTAAATCTATGTCCCCTAGTCACTGACATTTCCGCTAACGTGAATAGACCCTTCACCTCCACTCAATCCAGGCCCCACAAACTGTTGTTCATTTCAATCAGATCTCCCCTCAAGCCTTCTCTGTTCCATGAAGAACAACCCCAGCCTATCCAATCTTTCCTCATAGCTGCATTTTTCCAGTCCTGGCAACATCCTCGTAAATCTCCTGTGTACCCTTTCTAGTGCAATTACATCCTTTCTGTTACCAGAACTGCACACAGTATTCAAGTTGTGGCCTAACCAATGATTAAGACAGTTCCAGCATAACCTCCCAGCTCTTTCATTCTATACCTCAGCTAAAAAGGGAAATTATTCCATATGCCTTCTTAACTGCCTTATTGAACTGTCCTGCTATCTTCAGGGATCTGTGGGCATTCACTCCAAAGTCCCTCACTTCCTCTACACTTCTCAGTATTGTCCTAGTAATCGTGTATTCCTTTGCTTGTTTGAGCTCCCCAATAGCATCACCTCACACTTATCCAGGTCGATTCCCATTTTTCTGCCCATCTGACCAGACCATCAATATCTTCCTGCAGCCTGCAGCTATCCTTCTCGCTATCCACCACATGGCCAATCTTTGTGTCGTCTGCAAAAGTCTTGATCAAACCCCCTAAATTTATGTCTAAATCTTTAATATAGACCAGAGAAAGCAGGGGACCCATTACTGAGTCCTGTGGAATGACAATGGAGACAGTCCTCCAGTCGCAAAAATACTTGTCAATAATTACCCTGTGTTTCCTGCCACTGAGCCAATTTTGTATCCGCCTTGCTGCATTTCTCTGGATGCCATGGGATTTTATTTTTTGAACCAGTCTCTCATGTGGGACCTTGTCAGAAACCTTACTAAAATCCATGTAGACCACATCAACTGCACTACCCTCATCTATATTCCTTGTAACAGCTTCAAAAAAGTCGATCAATTTGGTCAAACAAGAGAGTCAATTAACAAATCCATGCTGACTGTCCTTGATAAACCTGTGCCTTTCTAAGTGACAGTTTATCCCGTCTCTCAGAATAGATTCCAATAATTTGCCCACTACTGAGGTTAGACTGAGTGGCCTGACATTATTCAGATTATCCTTCACTCCATTTTTAAACAGAGGTCCAACGTTAGCAATTCTCCAATCCTCCGGCACCACAACTGTATCTAGTGAGATTGGGAAATGATGGTAGGCAGACCCTCTGCTATTTGCTCTCTTGCTTCTTTGAACAGCCTGGGGTACATTTCATCCGGCTCTGGTGATTTATCAACTTTCAAGGATGCTAATCCCATTAATACTTCCTCTCTCCCTATGTTTATCATATCCAATAATTCACACTCTTCCTCCTTAACGACAATATCTAAATCCCTCCTCTTTTCTGAAGACATACGCAAAGTGCTCAATCAGAACCATACCAATATCTTCTACCCTTATACAAAGGTTACCTTTCTGATCTATTATGGGTCCTACTCTCCCCTTAGTTATCCTCTTACTCTTAATGTATTAAGAAAACATCTTTGAGTTCACCTTGAACTTGCCAATATTCTTTCATGCCCTCACTTTCCTTTCCTAACTTCCTTTTTGATTTGACCCCTCCACTTTCTATACTCCTCTCGGCTTTCTGCAGTATTAAGTTCTCAGTGTCGGACAGAAGCTTTCCTTTTCTGCGTTATCCTACCCTGTCGGCTCCTTGACAGCCATTGGACTCGAGATTTGGCCCCCTCACCCTTTTTCTTTGCGGGAACATGTTTATCCTGAACCTCTGTAATCTCCCCTTTGAATGCCTCCCACTGCTCTGAGACTGAACTACCTTCAAACAGCTGTTCCCAGTCCACTTTCGCTCCTCAGTTTAGTAATATTCGCCTTTCCCCATTGAGAACTCTAACTCCTGATATATCTCTTGTCCTGTTCCATAATTAAGTTAAAACTAACTGAATTATGATCACTCCCACCAAAATGCTCTTCCCTGCCACTCCTTCCACATGCCCATCTTCATTTCCTAAAACAATGTCTAAAACTGCACCCTCTGTTGTTGGACTTGCTACATCCTGGCCAAAAACGTTCTCCTGAATGCACCTCAAGATTTCTGTTCCCTTAATTATTTTCATACTAAAATTATCCCAGTTAATATTGGGGTAATTAAAATCCCCTACTATTACTGCCCTATTGTTCTTGCACTTCTCAGAGACTTGCCTACATATCTGCTCTTCTATCTCCCTCGGACTGTTTGGCTGACGGGATCACACTCCCAGCAGTGAGATTGCCCCTTTTTGGTTCCTTAGCTCAATCCATATCGCCTCAGTTGATGAACCTTCCAACATATCATCCCTCCTCACAGCTGTAATAGATTTCTTGACCGAAATTGCCACTTCCCCTCCTTTCTTATCCCCCTCCCTATCGTGTCTGAAAACCCTGTAACCAGGAACGTTGAGCTGCCATTCCTGTCCCTCCTTCAGCTATGTTTCTGTGATAGCTATGATATCATACTGCCACCTGTCCACCTTGCCCTCAGCTCATCTACTTTATTTGCTATACTCCTTGCATTGAAATAGATACCCTTGAGCACAGCCAAACACTTAAAAAAAATTCTAACCCTCTTTTCCTCTGTTTTCTAGACTCATCCATTAATTTTCTGCCTTCTATTTTCATTTCAGGTTTTGTCCCAACTGAGTCTACCCTCAGGTCCCCACCTCCCTGCAAAACTAGTTTATACCCTCCCCGACAGCACTAGCAAAACATTCTGCAAGTAACTCAGTCCCGGCTCCAATCAGGTGCAACCAGTCAGGCCTGTGCAGGTCCCATCTCCTCCAGAGCCGGTCCCAATATCCAGGAATCTGAAGCCCTCCCTCCTGCACCGTCTTCCCAGCCACGCATTCATCTGTTTTAGTTTTCTATTTCTATACTCAGCTGTGCATGGCACTGGGACTAATCGAGAAGTTACTACTTTGAGGTCCTGCTGGCTAATTTCTTCCCTAGCTCCATAAATTCTGACTGCAGGACGACATTCCTCTTTCTACCTCTGCTGCTGGTTCCAATGTGGACCATGACTGCTGGTTGTTCCCCTTCTCCTTCAGGATGCTCTGCAGTCGCTCAGTGACATCCTTGACCCTGGCACCAGGGAAGCAGCACACCATCCTCGATTCGCGTCTGTGGCCACATAAACGCCTGCCTGTTCCCCTGACTACTGATCACTTTGGCTCTTCCAGTCATCCCTCTACCCCGCTCTGCAGCTCAGCTACCCGTGTTGACACTTTCTTCAGTATTCTGAACTGAATACCTGTTGGAGAGTGAGATGCACTCAAGGCTTTGCAGCACTACCTGCCTGATTCTTTTTGACTGTCTGGGGATCACCAATTCCTTCTCTCCCTGCATAATCTTCAGCTGTTGGGTGACCACATCTATAAACATGCTAAAGCTGAATAATTTGGTGTATTAGAAGGAAGAATGTGCAGGATTATGGGAAGAAGGCAGGGAATGGGATTAGGTGAATTGCTCATTCGGAAAGGCGACGCAGACACGTCGGACTGAATAGTTCCTTTTGTGCTGTAATAACACTGTGATGGGGCGTCTCAGATGGGTGTAATGGTGGAGAATGGGGGATTCATTGTGGGAAAGGGAAGTTGTCCTATAGGAAACTGAATCTTAGCAGGGACTCTCCGACAGCCTGTCCTGGTGGAAGGCATCCAGAAAATATCCTCCCTGCCTCCTCCTCATTCTCCTGAGGTGGCCTCCGGATTCCTGCTGCCAATGCCTGTGTCCTCGTGATGGTGATGATAAGAAGGGTGCAGCAGAACACCATGAACTTGGGCACCTGCTCCAGTGTGTACTGGAGGACTCCCCCCGAACGGTTCAGACATCGGAAGTAAAGCTTCATCACACCGATGGTCAGTTCCACCATGTTCCTGGTGACTCCATTGCATACATTTTGCACATGTTAATTGTGTGCGTTTGTTTGGTGGTGGGAGATGATTTGGGGTTGTAGAAACATGAGTTGGGTCTAGAGGGGGTTTTCCTTTGTCTCCGAGGAGCCGCATTCTTGTTCTGCATGGAGACCCACAGTGTTGGGACCGGTTGACTGCTTCAGAATGAAGGTATGGTGGCTGCTGCCACGATAGTGGACATTCACCAACATGATTTACTGGGCATGCTCACACACCAACTGTCCATTAATGGAGTGAGAGTTCTTTCAGTTCCTGTACCTCACCCCGTTGACATGGAGACCCCGCAGAGCCACCTACACCATCAGGAATCCCGCTATCCTGACAAAGCCACGGGATCTTTCATCCTGCTTCTCACTGCTGAGGGAGAAAATGATGACATAGATGGTCATCCTCACCTCCCAGAATTATCAATGTACAACACACAGGCCTAGTAACTACTGGTCAGTTAGTGTAACATCAGTGTTGAGTAAGGTTTTAGAAACAATGATCAGGGAAAAAGGACAACACACACTTGGAGAGGTTTGAGTTAATTAGGGAGTGTCAGCACGGATTTCTAAAAGGCAGATTATGCTTGATGGGCTAATTGAATTTATTTCGATGATCAGAGAAGGTTGATGAAGGGGATGTGGTGGATGGTGCCTACCTGGATTTTATGAAAGTATTTGATTAAGAACCACACACAAGTTTGGTTAACAAAATTGAAGCTCATGGAATAGCATCTAATTGGATCAAAAACTGTCCAAAGGACAGCAAAAAGAGAAATGTGTTAAATGGTTATTTTTCAGACTGGAGGATGGTCGACATTGATGTTACACAATGGTCAGTGCTAGGACCACAGTTGTTTTTTTTTTGCCGTATAAAAATGACACGGATCTTGGAATACGGAGTAGAATTTATATTTTTTCTGATGATTGCAACCTTGGAGGAGTGGAGAACAGTGAGGGTGATACAAACCACCTACAACATGATATAGATAGGCTAGCAGAATGGACATAGAAGTGGCAGGTAGAATTTAATAAAGAGTAGTGTGAGGTAATGTATTTTGTCAGAAAGAATAGGAAGACAACATAGACTTAATGACACAGTTCAAAAGATTGTTCAGGAACAGAAGGACCTGGGGCTCCATATGCATTGATCTTTGAAGGTGGCAGGACATATTAGCAGAGTGTTTCGCAAAACATATCAGATCTTGGGCTTCACCATTAGAGGCAAATATACAAAAACAGGGCGGCTTAGCTGAAACTTTACAAAGCTTTGGTGAGACCCCAACAAGAGAACTGTGCCCTGTTCTGTTCACCAGACTGTAGGAAGGATGTGAAAGTCCTTGACAGGGTGCGGAGGAGATTTACCAGAATGATTCCAGGGATGGGAGTTTAGGTACAAAGTGAGTTTGGAGAAGATGGAGTTGTTCTCCTGGTGTAAAGGAGATTGAGAGAGATTTGATAGAGGTGTACATGATTATGATAGACTTAGATAACATAGACAAGGAAAAACTGTTCCCATTAACTGATGCAACGCGGACTAGGGGGCACAGATGGAAGGTTTTGGTTAACATATGCAGGGGAATATGAGGAGGAACTTTTTTACTCAGTGGATGGTAATGAGCTGAAACTCACTGCCCATGAGGATGCTGGAAGCCGAGACAATCAAAGATTTCAAAAGGAAACTGGATGGAAACCTGAAGGAAATGAACTTGCAGGGATACGGGGATTGAGCGGGGGAGTGGGGCTGACTGGATTGTTGCACAGAAAGCCGGCAGTGAGGGGCTGAATGGCCTCTTTCTGTGTTGTAAATGACTCCATCAATTTCTACCACTCTATGTTGGATATGTCAACTGCTCCTGCCTGTAAATATCCAGATACATAGAAGTTCAATGAAACTGTGAGCTTAACAACCACTGACAGCTCCGTCCTCACCCTGGTGAGAGGCTCCAGGTTGTGTTACAGGAGGCGACACAGCTCTGTGACCACCTCCTTATTGAATCAGAGTCACCTCACACATTGCTCCTGGGTTAGGTGTAGGTAGGAGAAGTGCTCTTGGAGCACCCGGGATGGGCAGGGAAGAGCCCTCTCCTCCTCTCTCTTTACAGAGCTTCCCCTCTCCGCAGCATCTGCTCCATTTGTTGGTCATGTTACAGACCCAGAGACACTGTAACTACAGTCCCCATACGTCGTCCAGAGTTGGGTCACCAAATCCTCTCTACACAAAGAACTAAGAACAAAGAAAATTACAGCACAGGAACAGGCCCTTCGGCCCTCCAAGCCTGTGCAGATCCAGATCCTCTATCTAAACATGTCGTCTATTTTCCAAGGCTCTGTATCTCTTTACTTCCTGCCCATTCATGTATCTGTCCAGATACATATTAAAAGACGCTATCGTTCCCGCGTCTACCACCTCCGCTGACAACGCGTTCCAGGCACCCACCATCCTCTGCGTAAAGAACGTTCCACGCATATCCCCCCTGAACTTTTCCCCTCTCACTTTGAACTCGTGACCCCTCGTAAAACTTTTCCCCTCTCACTTTGAACTCGTGACCCCTAGTAAAACTTTTCCCCTCTCACTTTGAACTCGTGACCCCTAGTAATTGAATCCCCCACTCTGGGAAAAAGCTTCTTCCTATCCAACCTGTCTATCCCTCTCATGATTTTGTACACCTCAATCAGGTCCCCCCTCAACCACTGTCTTTCTAATGAAAATAATCCTAATCTACTCAACCTCTCTTCATAGCTAGCGCCCTCCATACCAGGCAACATCCTGGTGAACCTCCTCTGCACCCTCTCCAAAGCATCTACATACTTTTGGTAATGTGGCGACCAGAACTGCATGCAGTATTCCAAATGTGGCCGAACCAAAGTCCTATACAACTGTAACATGACCTGCCAACTCTTGTACTCAATACCCCGTCCGATGAAGGAAAGCATGCCGTATGCCTTCTTGACCACTCTATTGACCTGCGTTGCCTTCTTCAGGGAACAATGGACCTGAACACCCAAATCTCTCTGTACATCAATTTTCCCCAGGACTTTTCCATTTACTGTATAGTTCGCAAATGTCCCTGAATGTCTGCAGCAGCTCACAACACAACCTCCAGAAAAACATCCACAACACCTCCACTAACTTTACAATAGCAGAAGTAAGTCAAAAGCCTGTAAACTAGATGCCTGGTCCTTTTAAATAACACCGGAGGGGTTTCCGTTTGCTACTGAATGTATGTTCAGCGGTCAGTGGACATGCACAGAAAAAGTTTAAAGAAGTACATCAAAGCTGCTGGTATGGTACATTGACATCACTTTCAAATCCACCCTCAAAGGAACAACACATACAAGGTACAATTGAGCTAGAGCCCTGCGCAGCTTGGGACACTGTGCAGGGCATAGTGGAGGTGGCCGGCTGTGAAGACCACGCTGACAGCATATAGATGATGTGACTGGGCTGGAGCCCCACCTAGCATGGGATATTGTGCAGACCGCACCGGAAGTGGCCGGCTGTACGATTCACATCTCTTTTTGGATCCCAATTCTGTACCGTCAGCAGCAGTCTTGCTGCAGAGTCTAAAATCGTGGCTCGGAACAGATACAGAGGGAAAGAAATTCACTTTACAAGGAGAACTGAAAAAAGATTGAAGTCGAAAGATTTGCAGGAATGTATGAATTGGAGAGGGGAAAGTGAATAAATGGAAGGGTGAGCCATGGAGAGATTCAAACACAAGAATGAGAATGTTAAAATTAAGGTGCTGCCAGACCGGGAGCCAATGGAGATCAGTGAGCACAGGGGTGATGGGTGATCGGGATTTGGTGTGAGTTCGAATACAGGCAGCAGAGTTCTGGATGGGTTGTGGTTTATGGAGGTTTAGAACTGTGAGGGTGAACAAGGTGGAATTGGAAAAGTCAACTGTGTATTTATCAGTGATGCGGATGAGGGTTTTTGCAGTAGATGGGCTGAGGCAGAGGTGGAGTTGGGTGATATCATAGAGGTGATATTAGGCATGGTTAGTGATGGAAAGAATATGGAGATGAACTCAGCTCAGGTTCAAATATAACAAAGAAGTTGTAGACTGTCTGGTTGAGCCTCAGATATTGGGCAGGGTGGAATATGTGCCTCCCAGATAGGTGATGGAGTTTGTGATGGAGACCAATGACACTGGCTTCAGTCTTCCCAAAATGTACATAACAGAACAGTTTTTCAGTGAAACAGGGTTTACTGATCTCCTGGCCTGAAATAGAGACAGCAACAGCAGCAAAGATGAGAGAGTAAATGACAAGAACTGTAATACAGTTGACAATGGTTTATAGAGCAAATAGCTGAAGATATTCACCAGGCATAACAACGGCAGCAAGAAGGGCAGAGTAAATTACAGGAGCAGTAATGCAGTTAAACATGCTTTAAAGGATTTATAGCTAGATAGAGAGACTTACCAGGGACACCAATAATAGCCAGGATGGGATAGTAAACATATTGAATAATCTTCAGTGCGAGATAGATACGAGAGTTTAATGAGTACCAATTATAATATGTAGAAAGGGAGTAAAGATCCGAGGATAGACTCCTGTCCATTGTTGTAACATTCCAATCTATTGTTCTCAGATTCTGACCCATTATTGTAACATTCCAATCTATTGTTCTCAGATTCTGACCCATTGCTGTAATATTCCAGTCTTTTGTTCTCAGATTCTGACCTATCCTCTCTCTATCTCTCTGGAGCAGCTGATCTCTGTAAGTGCCGGGGCTGATGTTCCCACTGACATATGGAATAACACATTGAAAGAAGCCCCTTATTAATAGAAGATGGAAAACGTCCAGTGACACAATTAGGGTCCATGGAGACTGACATTAATTAAAGTCACGGAACAAACATATTCAGTTAACCCTTTTCAATCCAACACTTTTTGTACCACAATAAGTTGAACATTTACCCACTCTGGATGGGATGTATGATGGTTGCTGAGGGAAGCAATGCTGGAAATAGCAGAGGCACTGGCCAGAATCTTCCAATCCCCCTTGGATATGGGCGGGATGACAGATTTCCACAGGCTCACCACCCTCTGGGTGGAGAAACGTCTCTTCATCTCAGTCCTGAAAATTTTACCCCATATACTTAGATTATGACACCTGGTTCGGGAGTCTCCACCATCGGGAACATCCTTCCTGCATATACCCTGTCAAGCCATGTTAGAATTTTATAGGTTTCGATGAGATCCCTCCTCACTCTTCTGAATTCCAGTGAATATAGTCCTAACCGACTCAATCTCTCCTCATACGACAGTCCTACCACCCCAGGAATCAGTCTGGTAAAACTCTACTGCACTCCCTCGATAGCAAGGACATCCTTCCTCAGATAAGGAGATCAAAACTGCACACAATATTCCAAGTGCAGCCTCACCAAGGCCCTGTATAATTGCAGCACAACATCCCTGCTCCTGTACTCGAATCCTGTCTCTTTAAAGGCCAACATAACATTCGCCTTTTTCTACCGCCTGTTGCACCTGCATGTTTACCTTCAGTGACTGGTGTACGAGAACACCCAGGTCTCGTTGCATATTCCCCTCTCTCAGTTTATAGCCGTTCAGATAATAATATGCCTTCCTGTTTTTGCTAGTAAAGTGGATAACTTCACATTTATCCACATTATACTGCATCTGCCATGCATTTGCCCACTCACTCAAATTGTCCAAATCACCCGGAAGCCTCTTTGCATTCTACTCACCACTCACCCTCACACCTAATTTTGTATCAGCTGCAAATCTGGAGATATTACATTTAGTTTCCTCATCTAAATCATTAATATATATTGTGAATAGCTAGGGTCCCAGCTCCGATCCCTGCGGTACCCCACTAGTCACTGCCTGCCATTCAGAAAAAGATCCGTATGTTCCAATGCTTTGTTTCCTGTCTCCCAAATAATTTTCTATATATCGCAATACACTACCCCCAATCCCATGTGCTTTAATTTTACACGCTAAACCCTTACGTGGAACTTTATCAAAAGCCTTCCGAAAGTGCAAATAAATCACATCCACTGGCTCCCCCTCATCAACTCGACTAGTGACATACTCGAAGAATGCTAGTGGATTTATCAAGCATGATTTCCCTTTCATAAATCCATGCTGACTCTGTCCGACTCTTCCACTCTTCTCCAAGTGCTCTGCTGCAAAATCTTTGATAATGGACTCCAGGATTTTCCCCACGACCGATATCAGGCTGACTGGTCTACAATTTCCAACTTTCTCTCTACCTTCCTTTTTTAACAGTGGGGTAACATTAGCTACCTTCCAATCTGTAGGAACTGTTCCAGAGTCCATAGAATCTTGGAAGATGACCACCAATGCATCCACTATTTCTCGGGCCACTTCCTAAGTACTCTGGGATGTAGATTACTCGGCCCTGGGGATTTATCTGCCTTCAATACCATCAACTTCTCCAACACCATTTCTCTACTAATACTGATTTCTTTCAGTTCCTCTCTCTCACTAAACCCTGTATTCACCAACATTTCTGGTATGATATTGGCGTCCTCCTTTGTGAAGACAGAACTAAAGTATGCATTTAGGTGGTCAGCCATTTCTTTGTTTCCCAGAATAAATCCCCCTGTTTCTGACTGTAACGGACCTGCATTTGTCTTCGCCAATCTTTTCCGCTTCACATACCTATAGATTCGTTTACAGTCAGCTATTATGTTCCCCGCAAGCTTAATCTTGTACTCCATTTTCCCCTTCTCAATGAATCCCTTGGTGCTCCTTTGCTGAATTTTAAACTGCTCCCAATCCTCAGGTCTGTTGTTGTTTTCCTGGCAAATTTATATGCCTCTTCCTTGGATCTAACGCTATCTCTAATTTGCCTTGCAAGCCATGATTTGGCTACCTTTTCTATTTTACTTTTGCGCCAGACAGGTATAAACAATTGTTGCAGTTCATCCATGCGCTCTTTGAATGTTTGCCATTGCCTTTCCAGCGTTATCTCTTTAAGTAACGTTTCCCAATGTATCATCAACGACTCATGCCTCATACCTTCGTAGCTTACTTTATTAAGATTCACGACCCTAGTCTCAGAATCAACTAGGACACTCTTCATCATGATGAAGAATTCTATCATATTATGCTCGCTCATCCCAGAGGGATCTCGCACAACTAGATTGTCAATTATTCCTCTCTCATTACACAATAACCAGTCTAGGACAGCCTGTTCTCCAGTTGGTTCCTCAAAGAATTGGTCCTGAAAACCATCCCGTATATTCTCCAGGAATTCCTCCACAATGTATTGTGACCAATTTGATTTGCCCAATCTATATGCAGATTCAAGAAACCCATAATTACAGATGTTCCTTTATCGCATGCGTCTCTAATTTCCTGTCCAAAGCCATTCCCAAATTCAGCACTACAGTCTGGGGGTCTATATACAACCCCCACTAACGTTTTCTGCCCCTGAGTGTTTCTCAGCTCCACCCATACATATTCGGCATCGTCAGAGCTAATATTCTGCCTCACTGTTGCGTTCATTTACTCTTTAACCAGCAATGCAACTCCACCGGGGTTGGAGATAGGCCGTTTTAGTGATGGTGTGAATATTTGGTAGGAAGCTGATCTCAAGGCATCTCAGGGTTAACTATGTAACTAAGTCTGTGAGCAGTTTGGCTTAGTCTCAAACATTTACAAAGGAGAGGGATGGAGTGTATAACTAGGAAATGTTTGGAGCAGAGACAGAAAACAATGACTTCAATCTTCTCAATATTTAATTAACATTGCAGATGTGTGAGGTAATACATTTTGAAAGGATGAATGAAGAGAGACAATACAAGTTAAATGGTACAACTATAAAGGTGGTGAAATAACAGAGACACCTGGGATTTGTACACAAATCTTTGAAGGTGGCAGGAAAGGTTAACTTGACAGTTAATAAATGTATGGGATCCTAGGGTTTATAAATAGAGGCAAAAAGAACAAAAGCAAGGACATTATGTGAAACATATATAAAATACTAGTTCAGCTGCACCTGGAGTCTTGTGTCGAATACTGGGAACCACAGTTTAGGGAGGACATGAAGCCTTTGGAGTGGGTACAGAACTGTTTTACCAGTATTTGTCCAGGCATGAGGAATTACAGTTATGTAGCTGGGGTTGTTCTGCATAGAGCAAAGAACTTTCAGAGGAGATTTGATTGAGGTGTTTAACATTAGGGAGGATTTAGATAAATTAAATAAAGAGAAACTATTTCCAATGTCCAAGAGACACAGATTTAAGGCGATTGGTAAAAGAAGCAGACATGAGGATATTTGTTTCTGAGTGGTTTGGATTTGGAATGCACTGTCTGATAGACTGATGGATACAGATTCAATAGTATATCCCAAAAGGGAATTGGATAAATATCTGAAGGAGAAAAAATGCAAGGATATAGTGAAAGATCCAGGTAGTGGGACTAACTGGATTGCTCTTTGAAAGGGCCAGCACAGACTTGATGGGCCGAATGGCCTCATTCAGTTTGTGCTATTCTATGATTCTATGATGGTTCCCACCTGGACTTTCACAATATTCCAATCCTTTCACAAGGCGTTTGAGAAAGTACCACATAACAGCCGTGTTACCGAATTAGAAACACATGGGATAAAAGGACCAATGTCAGCTGTGGCTCAGTTTGTAGCTCTCTCCCCTTTCAGTGGCAAGCTTCCAGGATCAAGTGTCACTGCAGGACTTGATTACAAGAATCAATGCTGACATTGCAGTGCAGTACTGAGGGTGTGCTGCACTGTCAGAGGTGCAGTCTATCGAATGAAACTTTAAACCAGGTTGCAGTCTGCCCTCTCAGGTGGATGTTAAAGATCCCATCGCACTATGCAGAAGCAGAGCAGGGGAATTATTCCCGGTGTCCTGGTCAATATTTTTTCCTTCAATCAACATCACAAAAACCCATCTGATCATTCTCACATTGCTGCTTGGGGGATCTTGCTGTGCAGAAATTGTCTGCCTGTTTCTTACATTACAAGAGTGACTTCACTTTAAGAAGTATACATTGGTTGTAAATCGCTTTGGGACATGCAGTGGTCATGAAAGGCGTTTCATAAATGGAAGTCTGTTTTTTATTTTCAATGTCAGCATGCAGGAAATTAGCGTAGTGACAGAAAGGAGAGAATAGTGGAGAATAGTTATTCTTCATCCTGGAGGGAAGTACACAGTGGGGTTCCCCAGGGTCACTGTTGGGATCACAGTTTTTTTTTTAAGAGATACAGCACTGAAACAGGCCCTTCGGCCCACCGAGTCTGTGCCGACCATCAACCACCCATTTATACTAATCCTATACTAATTCCATATTCCTACCACATCCCCACCTGTCCCCATATTTCCCTGCCACATACCTATACTAGGGGCAATTTATAACATCCAATTAACCTATCAACCTGCAAGTCTTTGGCATGTGGGAGGAAACCGGAGCACCCGGAGGAAACCCACGCAGACACAGGGAGAACTTGCAAACTCCACACAGGCAGTACCCAGAATTGAAACCGGGTCGCTGGAGCTGTGAGGCTGCGGTGCTAACCACTGCGCCACTGTGCCGCCCCAGTTGCTGTATGTTAATACAATGGGCTTGTGTACAGAGGGGATAATGTCAAAGTTGGCAGGAAACTCAGAAATGTTAATAAGCGGTGAGAAGGATAGTAACAGACTTCAGGACGACAGCGACTGACCAGTGAAATGAGCAGGAACATGGCAAATATAAATGAACACAGTGAAGTGTGAAGTGAGACATTTGGGTAGGAAGTGTAAGGGAAGGCAACAGAAACAAAGGGGTATTGTTTAAATGAGGAGACAGGAACAGAGAGACTCGTAACGTTAACTCTGCTTCTCTTTCCACAGATGCTGCCAGACCTGCTGAGTGACTCCAGCATTTCTTGTTTTTGTTACAGAGAGACTTGGTGTGTATTCAGACAGATCTTTGAAGGCCGCACGAAAGGTTGACAAGTTTATGTCTGATATAACAGACATCAGGTAGAAAATACTATTGAGAAACAGGCTGAATATTGAAAGTCCAGAGGGGAAGTGAAAAAGCAAATAAGGGAAGCAAAGAGAGAGCATGAAAAGAGGCGAGCATTAAAGGAAATCCCTAAGTTTTCTATCGGCATCTAAATAGTAAAAGGGTAGTAAAAGGAACAATGGGGCCGACTCAGGACCATAAAGGGGATTTGCACATGGAGGCAGAGGATATAGGTGAGGTAATAAATGGATAATTTCCACCTGTCTTTACCAAGGAAGAAGATATGAAATCCTTTCCTTTATTAGCCGAGGTATAGAATATACGAGCAGGGAGGTTATGCCAGAATTATATAACTCATTGGTTAGGACACAACTTGAGTACTGTGTGCAGTTCTGGTCACCTCATTACAGAAAGGATGTAATTGCACTAGAGAGGGTACACAGGAGATTTACGAGGATGTTGCCAGGACTGGAAAAATACAGCTCTGAGGAAAGATTGGACAGGCTGGGACTGTTCTCCTTGAAATAGAGAAGGCTGAGGGTAAATCTGATTGAAATGTACAAAACTGAGAGTAGAGTGGAGCTGAAGGGTCCATTCACCTTAGCAAAGAGGTCAGTGGCGAGGGGGCATGGACTTAAAGTGATTGGTAGAAAGATTAAAAGGGAGCTGCGGATTTTATTTTTCACCCAGCGGGTGGTGGGAGTCTGGAACTCACTTTCTGAAAGGGTAGTTGAGGCAGAAACCAACAACTCATTCAAAAGGTGTCTGGATATGCAGCTCAAGTGCTGTAATCTATCAAATGCTGGAAGGTAGGATTAGAATGGATGGATCGTTTTTTGGACAGCATAGACACGATGGGCCAAGTGGTCTCTCTGTGTGCCATAAACTGTCTATGATTCTAAGATGCAACCCAGGCAATGTTGAAAGAGGAGGTAAGTCAGACACTAGTGGGGTTTAAAATTGATAAAGAGGAAGTATTAGATAGGCTGTCTGGACTTAAATTGAATAAAGCACCAGGAAAAGATGAGATGTATCCAAAGATACTGAGGGAAGTGAGGGTGGAAATCGCAGAGGCACTGGCCATAATTTTTCAGTCTTTCTTAGACTTGGGGTGATGCCAGAGGACTGGAGAATTGTAAACGTTACACCCTTGTTCAAAAAAGGGTGTAAAGATCAGGCCAGCAACTACAGGCCTGTCAGTTAAACTTCGGTGGTGGGAAAACTTCTAGAAAGAAATAATCTTGGACAAAGCTAATAGTCACATGGACAAATGCGAGTTAATTAAACACGCCAGCATGGATTTCTTGAGAGAACATCATGTTTAACTAATTTTCTGGAGATGTTTGAGGTGGTATCAGAGAAAGTTGATGAGGGCAATTCTGTTGATGTGGTGTACATTGACTTTCATATAACGGTCTATTCAGTTTCAAATGAACCTGCCTCCACCATTCTCAAGCAGTGCATTCCAGACATTTAACTATTCCCTGCATGCAAAAACCTTTTGATACAATGCCACACAACAGACCTGTGAGCAAACTTGTCGCTCATAGAATAAAAGGGACATTAGCAACATGGATAAGAAATTAGCTGAGTGACAGGAAACAAAGAGTAGTGGTTAATGGATGTTTTACAGGCTGGAGGAAGGTTTGTGGTGGAGTTCCCCAGACATCAGTGTTCGAATCCTTGCTTTTCCTGATATATATTAAGGACCTAAACCTGGGTGTACAGGGCACAATTTCAAAGTTTGCAGCTGATACGAACGTTGGAAGCATTGTGAACTGTGAGGGGGATAGTGTAGAACTTCAAAAGGACACACACAAGTTGCTGGAATGGGCAGACAGGTGGCAGATGAAGTTCAATACAGAGAAATGTGAAGTGATTCATGTTGGTAGGAAGAACATGGGGTGACAATATACAATTCTATAGGGTGCTCAGTAGCCGAAGAACCTGTGTGTATATGTGCAGAAGTCATTGAAGGCGGCAGAACAGGTTGAGAAAGTGTTTAATAAAGCATGCAGTATCCTGGGCTTTATTAAAATGGGCATAGAGTACAAGAGCAAGGAAGTTATGTTGAACTTATATAAGACACTATTTCAGCTTCAGCTCTGGTATTGTGTCCTGTTCTGGGTGCCACACTTGAGGAAAGACGTGAGGGCATTGGAGAGAGTGCAGAAAAGATTGACCAGAATCATTCCCAGGTTGAGGAATATTAGTTATGAAGATAGATTGGAGAAGTTAGGACTGTTTTCCTCGGAGAAGGCCGAGAGGTGATTTATTAGAGGTTTCAAAAATCATGAGGTGTCTGCATAGAGCAGATAGAGAGAAACAGTTCCCACTCGTGAAAGGATCGAGAACGAGAGGGCACAGATTTAAAGTCATGGGTAAAAGAAGCAAAGACGACCTGATGAAAATATTTTTTCACACAGTGCGTGGTTAGAGTCTGGAATGCACTGCCTGAGAGTGTGATGGAGGCAGGTTCAACTGAAGCTGAATAGATTGTTATATGAGAAGGAAGAATGTGCAGGATTACAGGAAGAAGGCAGGGAATGGCATTAGGTGAATTACTCTTTCGGAGAGCCAGTGCAGATACGAAAGGCTGAATTGGTCCTTGTGTGCTGTAATAATTCTCTGATGTTTTTATTACAGGATGCTGACCAAGGGGACACTGTGATGGGGCGTCTCAGATGGGTGTAATGGTGGAGAATGGGGAATTCATGGCTGGAAAGGGAAGTTGTCCTATGGGAACTGGAATCTTAGCAGGGACTCTCCGACAGCCTGTCCGGGTCGAAGGCATCCAGGAAATATCTTCCCTCCCACCTCCTCCTGAGTTGGCCTCTGGATTCCTGGTGCCAATGCCTGTGTCCTCATGATGGTGATGATATGAAGGGTGCAGCAGAACACCATGAACTCAGACACCTGCTCCAGTGTGTACTAGAGGGCTCTCCCCGAGCGGTTCAGACATCGGAAGCATTGCTTCATCACACCGATGGTCTGTTCCAACAGGTTCCTGGCGACTCCATTGCTCACATCATACACACACTTTTTGCGTATCTAACGGTTGACGGTGGGAGGTGGATTGAGGGTGTAGAAACATGGGCTGTGTCTAGAGGGGGTTCATTTGTCTCCAAGGAACCACATTCTGGTTCTTCATGGAGTCCCGATGTGTTGGGACCGGCTGACTGCTTCAGAATGAAGGTATGGTGGCTGCTACCAGGATAGTGGACATTCACCAACATGACGTACTGGCCATGCTGACACACCAACTGTACATTGATGGAGTGAGAGTTCTTTCAGTTCCTGTACCTCAACCCATGGGTTGACATGGGGTCCCCGCAGAGCCACCTACACCATCAGGAATCCCGCTATCCTGACAAAGCCACGGGATCTTTCATCCTGCTTCTCCCTGCTGAGGGAGATATTGATGATATAGATGGTCACCCTCACTTCCCAGAATTATCAATGGACAACACACAGGCCTAGTAACTACTGGCCAGTTAGTTTAACATCAGTTGTGAGGAAAGTTTTAGAAGCAATAATCAGGGGAAAAGGACAACACACACTTGGAGAGGTTGAGTTAATTAAGGATTGTCAGTACGGATTTCTAAAAGGCAGATCATGCTTGATGAAGTAATTGAATTTATTTAGAAAATCAGAGAAGGTTGATGAAGGGACTGTGGTGGATGTTGTCTACGTGGATTTTATGAAATTATTTGACGAAGAAACACACAGAAGCTTGGCTAACAAAATTGAACCTCATGGAATAGCATCTAATTGGATCAAAAATTGTCCATAGGACATAAAAAAGAGAAATTTGTTAAATGGTTGTTTTTCAGACTGGAGGATGGTAGACAGTGATGTTCCCCAAGGGTCAGTGCTTAGGACCACTGTTTGTTTTTTTGCTATATATAAGTTACATGGATCTTGGAATACAGAGTAGAATTTCAACATTTTCTGATGATAACAATCTTGGAGGTGTGGTAAACAGTGAGGATGTTGCAAACCACCTGTAGCAGGATATAGATAGGCTAGCAGAATGGACAGAGAAGTGGCAGGTGGAATTTCATACAACGGAGTGTGAGGTGATGTATTTTGTCAGAAGGAATAGGAAGGTAATATAGACTTAATGACACAGTTCTAAAGATTGTGCAGGGACAGAGCGACCTGGGGGCTGCATATGCATTGATATTTGAAGTTGGCAGGACATATTAGGAGAGTGTTTAGCGAAGCATATCAGATCTTGGACTTCATCATTAGAGACAATGAATTCAAAAGGATACTGGATGGACACCCGAAGGAGATGATCTTGCAGGGATACGGGGACTGACTGGGAGAGTGGGACTGACTGGATTGTTCCACAGGGAGCGGGTACCGAGGGGCCGAATGGCCATCTTCTGTGCCATAAATGTATCTATCACTCTCTATGACTCTATGTTTGATATGTCTCCTGCTCCTGCCTGGAAATATTCAGATACATGGAAGTTCAATGAAACTGTGACTTTAACAGCCACTGACAACTCCGTCCTCACCCTGGTGTGAGAAAGAACAAAAGAACAAAGGACATTACAGCACAGGAACAGGCCCTTCGGCCCTCCAAGCCTGCGCCGATCCAGATCTTCTATCTAAACATTTGTCTATTTTCTAAGGTCTGTATCTCTTTGCTTCCTGCCCATTCATGTATCTGTCTAGATACATCTGAAAAGACGCTACCGTGCCCGCGTCTACCACCTCCGCTGGCAACGTGTTCCAGGCACCCGCCATCCTCTGCGTAAAGAACTTTCCACGCATATGCCCCCTAAACTTTTCCCCTCTCGCTTTGAACTCGTGACCCCTAGTAATTCAATCCCCCACTCTGGGAAAAAGCTTCTTGCTATCCACCCTGTCTATAGCTCTCATGATTTTGTACACCTCAATCAGGTCCCCCCTCAACCTCCGTCTTTCTAATGAAAATAATCCTAATCTGCTCAACCTCTCTTCATAGCAAGCGCCCTCTATACCAGGCAACATCCTGGTGAACCTCCTCTGCACCGTCTCCAAAGCATCTACGTCCTTTTGGTAATGTGGCGACCAGAACTGCACGCAGTGAGGCTCCAGTTCGTGTTGCAGGAGGTGACACAGCTCTGTGACCACCTCCTAATTGAATCAGAGTTACCTCACACACTGCTCCTGGGTTAGGTGTGCATAGGAAAAGTGCTCTTGGAAAACCCAGGGAGGGTAGGGCAGAGCCCCTTCCTCCTCTCACTTTACAGAGCTTCCCCTCTCTGCAGCCTCTGCTCCATTTGTTGGTCGTGTTACAGACCCAGCGACACTGTAACTACAGTCAAGAACAAATACCAAGTTACAGTACAGCACAGGAACAGACCATTCGGCCCTCCAAGCCTGCGCCGATCTTGATGCCTGCCTAAACTAACACCTTCTGCACTTCTAGGGCCCATATCCCTCTATTCCCTTCCTATTTATGCATTTGTCAAGATGTCTCTCAAACGTCGCTATCGTATTTACTTCTAACACCTCCCCCGGCTGCAAGTTCCAGGCACTCACCACCCTCAGTGTAAAAAATCTGCCTCGCAGATTCCTTCTAAACTTTGCCCCTCGCACCTTATACCTATGTCGCCTAGTAACTGACTCTTCCACCCTGGGAAAAAGCTTGTAACTATCCAAACTGTCCATTCCGCTCATAACTTTGTAAACCTCTATCATGTTGCCCCTCCACCTCCGTCGTTCCAGTGAAAAAAATCCGAGTTTTTCCAACCTCTCCTCATAACTAATGCCCTCCAGACCAGGCAACATCCTGGTAAACCTCCTCTGTACCCTCTCCAAAGCCTCCACGTCCTTTTGGTAGTGTGGCAGTCGGAATTGCACGCAAAATTCCAAGTGTGGCCTAAGTAAGGTTCCGTACAGCTGCAACATGACATGCCAATTTTTATACTCTGTGCCTCGTCCGATGAAGGCAAGCATGCCGTATGCCTTCTTGAATACCTTATCCACCTGCGTTGCCACTTTCAGTGACATGTGGACCTGTACACCCAGATCTCTCTGCCTGTCAATACTCCTAAGGGTTCTGCCATTTACTGTATACCTCCCACCTGCATTAGACCTTCCAAAATGCATTACCTCACAGTTGTCCAGATTAAACTCCATCTGCCATTTCTCCGCCCAAGTCTCCAACCGATCTATATCCTGCTGTATCTTCTGACAATCCTCATTATTATCTGCAACTCCGCAAACTTACTAATCAGACCAGCTGCATTTTCCTCCGAATCATTTGCACATACTACAAACATCAAACGTCCCAGCACTGATCCCTGCGGAACACCACTAGTCACATCCCTCCATTCAGAAAAACACCCATCCACTGATACCCTCTGTCTTCTATGACCGAGCCACTTCTGTATCCATCTTGCCAGCTCACCTCTGATCCCATGTGACTTAACCTTTTGCACCAGTCTGCCATGCGGGACCTTGTCAGAGGCTTTACTAAAGTCCATATAGATAACATCCAATGCCCTTCCTTCATCAATCATCTTCGTCACTTCCTCAAAAAACTGAATCAAATTAGTAAGACACGACCTCCCCTTCACAAAACAATGGTGTCTCTCGCTAATAAGTTCGTTTGTCTCCAAATGCGAGTAAATCCTGTCCCGAAGAATCATCTCTAACAATTTCCCTACCACTGACGTAAGGCACACAGGCCTATAATTTCCTGTATTATCCTTGCCACCCTTCTTAAACAAAGGATCAACATTGGCTTTTCTCCAGTCCTCTGGGACCTCACCTGTAGCCAATGAGGATGCAAAGATTTCTGTCAAGGCCCCAGCAATTTCTTCCCTTCCCTCCCTCAGTATTCTACGGTAGATCCCGTCAGGCCCTGGAGACTTATCTAACTTAATGCTTTGCAAGACACGCAACACCTCCTCCTTATTGATAATGAAATGACTGAGACTATCTGCACTCCCTTCCCTAGGCCCATCATCCACCAAGTCCTTCTCTTTGGTGAATACTGATGCAAAGTACTCATTTAGCACCTCGCCCATTTCCTCTGGCCCCACGCAAAGATTCCCATCTCTGTCCTTGAATGGGCCAACCCTTTCCCTGGTTACCCTCTTGCTCTTTATAAATGTATAAAATTCATTGGGATTTTCCTTAATCCTGTTTGCCAATGACTTCTCATCACCCCTTTTAGCCTTCCTGACTCCTTGCTTAAGTTCCTTCCTACTGTCTTTATATTCCTCAAGTCTGTTCCTCGCCATCCAGCCCTTACAACTGCTTCCTTTTTCTTTTTGACGAGGCTCACAATATCCTGTGTTATCCAAGCTTTCCGAAACTTGCCAAACTTGTCTTTCTTCCTCACAGGAACATGCTGGTCCTGGATTCTAATCAGCTGACGTTTGAAAGTGTCCCACATGTCAGATGTTGATTTACCCTCAGACAGCCGCCCCCATTCTAAATTCTTCAGATCCCGCCTAATTTTGTTATAGTTAGCCTTCCCCCAATTTAGCACCTTCACCCGAGGACTTCTCTTATCCTTATCCACAAGTACCTTAAAACTTATGGAATTATGGTCACTGTTCCGGGAATGCTCCCCCACTGAAACTTCGACCACCTGGCCGAGCTCATTCCCCAATAACAGGTCCAGAATGGCCCCATCCCTAGTTGGACTATATACATACTGTTTCAAGAAGACCTCCTGGATGTTCCTCACAAATTCTGCCCCATCCAAGCACCTAGTACTAAGCGAGTCCCAGTCAATATTGGGGAAGTTAAAATCACCCACCACGGCAACCCTGTTACCTTTACATCTTTCCTAAATCTGTCTACATATCTGCTCCTCTACCTCCCGCTGGCTGTTGGGAGGCCTGTAGTAAACCTCCAACACCGTGACTGTACCCTTCCTATTCCTGAGCTCCACCCATATTGCCTCGCTGCATGACCCCTCTGATTTGCCCCCCCCCGCAGTACAGCTGTGTTATTCTCCTTAACCAGTAATGCAACTCCCCCACCCCTTTTACATCCCCCTCTATCCCGCCTGAAGCTTCCAAAGCCTGGAACATTTAGCTGCCAATCCTGCCCTTCCCTCAACCAAGTCTCTGTAATAGCAACAACATCATATTTCCAAGTACTAATCCAAGCTCTAAGTTCACCTGCCTTACCTGTTATACTTCTCGCATTGAAACAAATGCATTTCAGACCACCAGTCCCGCTGTGCTCAGAAACATCTCCCTGCTTGCTTTTCCTCTTAGTCCTACTGGCCTTCTTTATTATGTCCTCCTCATTTATTTCACTAGCTGTCCTACTGCTCTGGTTCCCACCCCCCTGCCACACTAGTTTAAACCCTCCCGAGTGACGCGAGCAAACCTTGCAGCAAGGATATTGGTGCCCCTCCAGTTTATATGTAACCCATCCTTTTTGTACAGGTCCCATCTGTCCCTGAAGAGAGCCCAATGGTCCAGATATCTGAAACCCTCCCTTCTACACCAGCTGCTCAGCCACGTGTTTAGCTGCACTATCTTCCTACTTCTAGCCTCACTGGCATGTGGCACAGGGAGTAAACCAGAGATTACAACCCTCGAGGTACTGTTTTTTAACTTTCCACCTAACTCCCTAAACTCCCCCTGCAGGACCTCATCACTCTTCCTGCCTATGTCATTGGTACCGATGTGTACCACAACCTCTGGCTGTTCACCTTCTCCCCTTCAGAATACCCCATGTCCGTTCAGAGACATCCTTGACCCTGGCACCAGGGAGGCAACATACCATCATGGAGTCTCTTTCATGTCCACAGAAGCGCCTATCTGTGCCCCTGACTATAGAATCCCCTATAACTATTGCTCTTCTGTGCTTTGTCCCTCCCTGCAGAACAACAGTGCCAGCCGTGGTGCCTCTGCTCTGGCTGCTGCTGTTTCCCCCTGATAGACCATACCTCGTCCAGAGTTGGGTCACCAAATCCTCTGTCCTCCCTGAATGTCTGCAGCAGCTCACAACACACCTCCAGAAAACCATTCACAGCACCTCCACTAAATTTACAATAACAGAAGTAAGTCAAAAGCCCCTCACCTGTACGTTGGATGCCTGGTCCTTTTAAATAATACGAGAGGGGGTTCCTCATGCTGCTGAATATATGTTCAGCTGAGAGTGACTAACACATGCGATCAGTGGACATGTACAGACCAAGTTTCAAAGACGTACATCAAAGCTGCCGGTATGGTATATTGACATCACATTCAAAACCATCCTCAGAGCAACAACACATACATGGTACGATTGAGCTAGAGCCCTGCCCAGCATGGGGCACTGTGCAGGCCGCACTAGAAGTGCCTGGCTGTGCAGTTCACAACTCTCTATTGATCCCAGCTTCTGTACCGTCAGCACCAGTAGTGCTGTGGAGTCTAAAATAGTGGCTCGGGACAGATACAGTGGGAAAGGGATTCACTTCAGAAGGAGAAATGAGAAAAGATTGAAGTCAAAACATTTTCAGGAATATGAGAATGGGCAGGAGAATGGGACTAATTGGAGGGGTGAGGCCATGGAGGGATTCAAACACAAGAATGACTATATTTAAATTAAGGTGCTGCCAGACCAGGAGCCAATGTAGATCAGTGAGCACAGGGGTGATGGGTGATCGATTTGGTGTGAGTTAAAATACAGGCAGCAGAGATCCGGATGGGCTGTGGTTTATGGAGGTTTATAACTGGGAGGGTGACCAGGATAGAATTGGAATAGTTAAGTGTGGATTTAACAGAGGTACAGGTGAGGGTTTATGCAGCAGATTGGCTGAGACAGAGGTGGAGGTGGGGGATATTACAGAGGTGGTCGTAGACAGGGTTGGTACTGGAGAGAATATGGAGATGGACTCAGCTCAGGTTTAAATAGAACTCACCGATTGCAAACAGTCTGGTTCAGCCTCAGATATCGGGCAGGGTGGTGTATTTGTTTCACAGATGGGGGATGGAGTTTGTGATGGAGACCAATGACACTGGCTTCAGTCTTCCCAAAATTTACATAACGGAACAGTATTTCAGTGAAACGGGGTTCACAGATGCCCTACCGGGAAATAGAGACAGCAACAGCAGTAAAGATGAGAGAGCAAATGTCAAGAAATCCAATAAAGTTGGCAATGGTTTATCGAGCTAATAGCTGGACATATTCACCAGGAATACAACGGCAGCAAAAAGGGCAGAGTAAATTACAGGAGCAGTAATGCTGTTAAACTTGGTTTATAGAATTAATAGCTAGATAGAGAGACTTACCAGGGACACCAGTAATAGCCAGGATGGGATAGTAAATGTATTGAATAATCTTCAGTGCGAGACGGATCCGAGAGTTTAATGACATCCGATCATAATATGTAGAAATGTAGTAAAGATCCGAGGATAAACTCCTGTCCATTGTTGTAACATTCCAATCTGTTGTTCTCAGATTCTGACCCATTGCTGTAACATTCCAATCTATTATTCTCAGATTCTGACCAAGTGTTGTTACATTCCAGTCTCTTGTTCTCAGATTCTGATCTATCCTTTCTCTCTCTCTGGAGCCGCTGATCTCTGTTGTGGTTGTGCCGGGGTTGATGTTCCAGCTGAAACTATGGGACAACACTTGGGAGCCCCTTATTAATAGAAGATGGAAAACTTCCAGTGACACAATTAGGGTCCATGGAGACTGACATTAATTACAGTCACTGAACAAACAGATTCAGTTAACCCTTTTCAATACAGCACTTTTTGTACCACAATAAAGTAGATCATTTACCCAGTCTGGATGGGATGCATGAGGGTTGCAGAGGGATGGAATGGTGGAAGTTGTAGAATGTTACAATTTTCTATGAGATCCCTCTTCACTCTTCCGAATATAATCCTATCTCTCCTCATACGTCAGTCCCGGCATCCCAGGAATCAGTCTGATAAACCTTCATTGCACTCTCGCTATAGCAGGAACATCCTTTCTCGGAGAAGGAGACCAAAACTGCACACAATATCCAAGTGCGGCCTCACCAAAGCCCTGTATAATTGCAGCAAGACATCCCTGCTCCTGTACTAGAATCCTGTCTCTATGAAGGCCAACATAACATTCGCCTTTTTCTACCGCCTGTTGCACCTGCATGCTTACCTTCAGTGACTGGTGTACGAGAACACCCAGGTCTCGTTGCATACTCCCCTCTCTCAGTTTATCGCCATTCAGATAATAATCTGCCTTCCTGTTTTTGATAACAAAGTGGATAACCTCTCATTTATTCACATTATACTGCATCTGCCATGCAATAGCCCACTCACTCAACTTGTCCAAATCACCCGGAAGCCTCTCTGCATCCTCCTCACAACTCACCCTCCCACCCAGTTTTGTGTCTTCTGAAAAATTGGAGATATTACATTTAGTTCCCTCATCTAAATCATAAATATGGAGTGTGAATAGCTGGGGCCCGAGCACCGATCCCTGTGGTACCCCACTAATCACTGCCTGCCATTTGGAAAAAGATTCGTTTATCACTACTCTTTTTTTCCATCTGCCAACCAATGTTCTATCTATCGCAATACACTACCACTACACCCATGCGCTTTAATTTTACTCACTAATCTCTTATGTGGGACTTTGTCGAAAGCCTTCTGAAAGTCCAAATAAAACATATTATCTGGATCCCCCTCATCCACTCTTTTAGTTACATCTTCGAAGAATTCTAATAGATTTATCAAGCATGATTTCCCTTTCGTAAATCCATGCTGACTCTATCCGATTCTAACACTGTTCTCCAAGTGCTCTGCTATCAAATCTTTGATAATGGACTCTAGAACTTTCCCCACTACCGACGTCAGGCTGACTTGTCTATAATGCCCTGCTTTATTTCTACCTCCCTTTTTAAATGGTGGGGTTACATTTGCTGCCCTCCAATCAGCTGGAACTGTTCCAAAGTCGAAAGAATCTTGAAAGATGACCACCAATGCATCCACTATTTCTAGGGTCACTTCTTTAAGTAATGTGGGATGTAGATTATCAGGCCCTGAGGATTTATCGGCCTTCAATACCATCAACTTCCCCAACACAATTTCTCTACTAATACTGATTTCCTTCGGTTCCTTCCTCTCACTAAACCCTGTGTTCCCCAACATTTCTGGTAAGATATTTGTGCCATCCTTTGTGAAGACAGAATCATAGTATGCATTTAGTTGGTTAGCCATTTCTTTGTTTCCCATAATAAATTCCCATGTTTCTAACTGTAAGGACCTACATTTGTCTGAACCAATCCTTTCCTCTTCACATACCTACAGAAACCTTTACAGTCAGGTTGTATGTTCCCTGCAAGCTTACTCATGTACTTTATTTTCCCCTTATTAATCAATCCATTGGTCCTCCTTTGCTGAATTCGAAACTGCTCCCAATCCTCAGGTCTGTTGTTTCTTTCTGTCGAATGTATATGCCTCTTCCGTGAATCTAATACTATCTCTAATTTTCCTTGTAAGCCATGGTTTGGCTACGTTTCCCATTTTACTTTTGCGCCAGACAGCAGTAAACAATTGTTGCAGTTCATCAATGCACTCTTTGAATATTGCCATTGCCTTTCCTCCATCATCCCTTGAAGTAACGTTTCCCAATCCATCAGAGCCAACTCGTGCCTCATACCTTCATACTTTCCTTTATTAAGATTCACGACCCTCGTCTCAGAATCAACTACGTCACTATCCATCTGAGAGTCATCGATTCGTACAGCATAGAAACAGGCCCTTCGGCCCACTGCGTCCATGCCGACCATAATGCCGATCTGTACTGGTTCCACGTGCCTGCATTAATTCCAGATCCGTCTATGCTTTGCTCATTCAAATACCTGTCCAGATGATTCTTAATTGTGGCTACTGTTCCTGCCTCCACCACCTCCTCTGGCAGCTCATTCCAGATACACATTATTCTTTGTGTGTAAAATTTACCCTTTTAATCCCCTTTAAACCTCCTCCCTTTCATCTTAAATCCATGTCCTCTAGTTTTAGTCACCCCTACCATGGGAAACAGACTCTGTCTACCTGCTCTGTCTATGCCTCTCATAATTTTATATACCGCCATCATGTCCCCTCTCAGCCGTCTTTGCTCCAGGGAAAACACACCCAGCCTACCCAATCTCTCTTTATAACTCAAGCCCTCCAAGCCAGGCAACATCCTTATAAATCTTTTCTGCACCCTCTCTAGCTTAATCACATCTTTCCTGTAGTGCTGCGACTAGAACTGCACACTGTACTCCAAATGCGGAATAAACAATGTTATGTACAACTGTAACATGACGTCCCAACTCTTGTACTCCATGCCGCAGTTGATGGAGACAAGCATGCCATACACCTTCTTCACCACCCTGTCTACGTGTGTTGCCACATTCAGGGAACTATGCACTTGCACCCCAAGGTCTCTCTTCTCAACAACACTCCCCAGGCCCTGTCATTCATTGTATATGTCCTGCCCTGGTTTAACTTCCCAAAATGCATCACTGCGCACTTGTCTGCATTAAATTCCATTTGCCAAACCCTTGCCCACTTTCCAAGTTTACCGATATCCTGTTGTAACCTCAGACAACCTTCTTCACTTTCTACTATTCCATCAATTTTTGTTTCATCTGCAAACTTACCAATCATGCTGCCTACATTCATATCCAAGTAATTAATATATATGACAAACAAGAGAGGGCCCAGAACCGATGCCTGTGGCACACCACTGTTCACAAGCCTCCAATCTGAAAAACAACCCCCCACTACCAGCCGATCACCAAGCCAAATTTGTATCCAATTGGCTCGCACACCCTGGATCCCATGTGTTTGAACCTTCTGGACCAGCCGACCATGCGGGACCTTGTCAAAGGCCTTGCTAAAGTCCATGTAGACAACGTCCATCGCCCTGCCCGCGTCAATCCTTTTGGTCACCTCCCCAAAAAACGCAATCAAATTCCTGAGACATGATTCCCATGCACAAAGCCATGCTGACTATCCCTAATCAGACGTTGCCTTTCCAAATGTATATAAATCTTGTCTGTCAGAATCCCTTCCAATAACTTTCCCACCACTGATGTGAGGCTCACCGGCCTGTAGTTCCCTGGCTTATCACTGCTGCCCTTCTTAAATAAAGGCACAACATTAGCTATCCTCCAATCTTCCGGTACCTCACCCGTGGCTAACGAAAATGCAAAAATCTCTGCTCGGGCTCCAGGAATATCCTTCCTTTCTTCCCATCGCATCCTAGGATACATCTGGTCAGTCCCTGGGAATTTATCTACCTTAATGCGCTTCAAAACCTCCAACACTGCCTCCTTTGTAATGTTGATATGCTCCAGGATATCACTGTTCCCTCCCTTGAACTCACTGGCTTCCATGTCGTCTCCATGGTAAATAAAGATGAGAAGTATTCATTTAAGACCTCGCCCATTTCCCGTGGCTGCACACGTAGATTACCACACTGATCCTTAAGGGGACCGACTCTCACCCGAGCTACCCTTTTACTCTTAATATACTTATAGAATATTTTAGGATTCTCATTATCTTATCTGCCAGGGAAATCTCATGGCCCCTTTTCTTCCTCCTAATTTCTTTCTTGAGTGCACTCCTCCATCCACTGTACTCCTGGAGGGACTCGTTTGATCCCCGCTGCCTATAGCTGACATATGCCTCCTTCTTTGTCCTAACCTGACCCTCAACATCCCTCATCAAACAAGGTTCCCTAAACTTGCCAGCCTTGCCCTTCCATCTAACAGGAATATGCCGGCCCATAACTCTTCCTATCTCACTTTGAAAAGCCTCCCACTTGCCAGACGTCCCTTTACCTGTAAACAACCTCTCCCATTCAACCTTTGAGAGTTCCTGTCTGTTGCCATCGAAATTAAACTTCCTCCAATTTAGGACTTCATCCTGAGGACCAGTCCTATCTTCTTCCATAACTATCTTGCAGCTAATAGAGTTATGGTCACTGGTCCCAAATTGCTCCCTCACTAACACATCATCCACCTGCCCATCCTCATTTCCAAAGAGGAGGTCGAGTGTAGCCTTTTCTCTCGTAGGGCCATCCACATAATGTTTCATAAAACTATCCTGGACACACTTAACAAATTCTTGCCCATCTGATCCCTTAGCACAAAGGCAGTCCCAGTCAATATTAGGAAAGTTAAAATCACTTACTATTACAACCCGAAAATTCCTACACCTATCTGTGATTTCCCTGCATGTATGCTCCTCGAATTCCCTCTGACTATTGGGGGGCCTACAGTATAATCCCATCAAAGAGATCACCCCTTGCTTATTTCTGAGCTCCACTCATATGGCCTCACTGGACGTTACCCCCGAGATATCCTCTCTAACTACTGCCGTGTTATGCTCCCTAATCAATAGTGCAACTCCCCATCCTCTCTTCCCTCCAACTGAAGCATCGGTACCCCGTAACATTGAGCTGCCAGTCTTGCCTATCCCTCAACCACGTTTCTGTAATAGCTATAATCTCACAATCCCATGTACTGATCCATGCTCTGAGTTCATCTGCCTTACCTGTAAGGCCTCTTGCATTAAAGTCCTTGCAGTTTAGCCGACCAGACATTCCACACTCCCTGTCAGGCCACTGCCAGGCCCGCCTACTGGACTTGCTTGCATTAACCTCTACATTTACCTCAACTATCTCATCGGAGAGACTAAAATAAAAGCAAAATACTGCAGATGCTGGAAATCTGAAACAAAAACAAGAAATGCTGGAATCACTCAGCAGGTCGGGCAGCATCTGTGGAAAGAGAAGCAGAGTTAACGTTTCGGGTCAGTGACCCTTCTTCGTATCTGTTCCACTTCTGTGTTGGAGATACGGTCCTGCCACCTGATGCCAAGCATTCTCCGGAGGCGGCGAAGATGGACTGAATTGAGACGTCGCTCTTGGCTGACATACGTTGTCCAGGCCTCGCTGTCATAGAGCAAGGTACTGAGGACACAGGTTTGATACATTCGGACTTTTGTGTACCGTGTCAGTGCGCCATTTTGCCACACTCTCTTGGCCTGTTTGGACACAGCAGTGGAAGCCTTTCCCGTGCGCTTGTTGATTTCTGCATCTAGAGACAGGTAACTGATGATAGTTGAGCCTGGGTAGGTGAACTCTTGAACCACTTCCAGAGCGTGGTCGCCAATATTGATGGATGGAGCATTTCTGACATCCTGTCCCATGATGTTCATTTTCTTGAGGCTGATGGTTAGGCCAAATCCTGAGATTACCCCTGGAGGTTCTACTTTTTAACCTTCTGCCTAACTCCCTATATTCACTGTGCAGGACCTCAGCTCTCTTCCTGTCTATGTCGTTAGCACCAATATGGACACGACCTCTGGCTGCTCACTCTCCCCTTTCAGAATTTCCTGCAGCCACTCCGGGACATCCTTGACCCTAGCAGCAGGGAGGCAACATACCATCCTGGTGTCTCTTTTGCGGCCACAGAAACGCCTACCTGCACCCCTCTACGATAGAATTCCCTATCATGATTGCTCTTACACCCTTTTTCCTCCCCTGCTGTGAGGCAGGGACCTCTGTGGTCCCATGGGCCTGGCTGCTGCCGCATTCCCCTAGGAGGTCATCCCCCCCAACAGTATCCAAAGCGGTCTATCTGTTTGAGAGGTGGTGGCCACAGGGGACTCCTGCACTACCTGCCTGCGCCTACTACTCTGTCTGGTGGTCACCCATCCCTTTTCTGCCTGTGCAGCTATTATCTGCGGTGTGACCACCTCGCTAAACATGTTATCCACGACTTCCTCAGCATTATGGATGCTCCACAGTGAATTCACCTGCAGCTCCATCTCCATAATGCGGGTCGCCAGTAGTTGCAGATGGATCCACTTCCTGCACACATGCCTACTAGGGATACTGGAAGCCTCCCTGATTTCCCACAAAGGGCAGGAGGAGCAGATCACGGGGCTGAACTCTCCTGTCATGACCTACCCTTAGATTAATTAGTTACACCCTTAATTTAAAAAAATACTAATTACATGAGGGGTCTTTTTCTACCCACTTCAATCTAAGATTCTTAATAAACTACACTGAATTAAAAAAAGAAACACTTCAGTAGTACTCACCTTATCACCAGAGTTCTTTTCCCACAAAAATAAACTTTTCACTTTTTTAAAGATATCTACATGCACTAATACCTGCTCCTCACCCAACCAATCAGCTTGCAACTCTCCTCTGACGTCCCCGTTGGCGTTCTTCATGACAAATTCGATTATATTATGGTCACTCAACCTCAAGGGATTTCACACAACTAGATTGCCATTTATTCCTCTCTCTTTACACAATACCCAGTCTGGGATGGCCTGTTCTCTATTTGGTTCCTCAACATATTGGTCCAGAAAACCATCCCGTATACACTCCAGTAATTCCTCCTCTACGTTAGTGTGACAAATTTGATTTGACCAATCTATATGAAGATTTAAGTCACCCATAATTACAGATGTTGCTTTATCGCATGCATCTCTAATTTCCTGTTCAAGACCATTCCCACATCACCACCACAGTTTGGCGGTTTATATATAACCCCCACTAACGTGTTTTGCCCCTTAGTGTTTCTCAGCTCTACCCATACAGACTCCACATCATCAGCTCTCATATCCTTCCTCTCTATTGTATTACTTTCCTTTTTAACCAGAAATGCAACTCCACCGCGGGTGGAAATAAGCCATTTTACTGATGGTGTGAATATTTGGTCAGAAGCTCATCGCAAGGCATCTCAAGGTTAACTATGTAACAAAGTGTGTGAACAGTTTGGCTTCGTCTCAAACATTTACAAAGGAGAGGGATGGAGTATGTAGCTAGGAAATATTTGAAGCAGAGACAGAAAGCAATGGCTTCAATCTTCTCAATATTTAATTGGCATTGCAGATGTGTGAGTTAATGCATTTTGAAAGGAGGAATGAGGAGAGACAATACAAGTTAAATGGTATAACTATAAAGGTGGTGAAATAACAGAGACACCTGGAGTATTTGTACACAAATCTTTGTAGCCAAACCGTTAATAAATATATGGAATCCTCGATTTTATAAATAGAGGCAAAAAAAGCAAAAGCAAGGACATAATGTGAAACATATATAAAATACTAGTTCAGCTGCACCTGAAGTCTTTTGTCGAATACTGGGAACCACACTTTAGGAAGGTCATGAAACCTTCAGAGAGGGTAAAGAACTGTTTTACGAGAATTTGTGCAGGCATGAGGGATGACAGTTATGTAGCTGGGGTTGTTCTGCTTCGAGCAGAGAACTTTCAGAGGAGATTCGATTGAGCTGTTTAACATTAGGAAGTGTTTAGATAAATTAAATAAAGAGAAACTGTTTCCAATGTCCAAGGGACCGGTAATCAGAGACATAGATTTAAGGCGATTGGTAAAAGAAGCAGACATGAGGATTTTTGTGTCTGAGTGGTTTGGATTTGGGATGCTCTGTCTGATAGGCTGATGGATACAGATTCAATAGTAGATCCCAAAAGGGAATTGGATAAATATCTGAAGAAGAAAAAATATTCGGATATAGTGAAAGAGTCAGGGACTGGGACTAACTGGATTGTTCTTTGAAAGGGTTCAGCACTGACTTGATGGGCCGAATGACATCATTCAGGGCTGTGCTATTCTATGATTCTATGATTGTTCCTGCCTGTACATTCCCAATATTCCTATCCTTTCAGCAGCTGTTTGATAAATTACCACAGAACAGCCGTGTTACCAAATTAGAAACACATGGGATTAAAGGACCAATGTCAGCAGTGGCTCAGTTTGTAGCTCTCTCCCCTTTCAATCACAAGCTTCTAGGATCAAGTGTCACTGCAGGACTTGATGACAAGAATCAAGGCTGACACTGCAGTGCAGTACTGAGGGAGTGTTGCACTGTCAGAGGTGCCGCCTTATCAACGAAAAGGTAAAGCCAGGCCCCGTGTTGCCCACTCAGGTGGATGTAAAGATCCCATGGAATTATTTAGAAGGTCAGGGGAATTATTCCCAGTGTCCTGGTCAACATTTACCCCTCAATTCAACATCACAAAAACAGATCTGATCATGATCACACTGCTACTTGTAGGATCTTGCTGTGCAGAAATTGACTGTGTTTTTCCTGCATTTACAAGACTGACTAATCGTTAAAAATTACTCGTTGGTACATGCAGTGATCATCAAGGCGTTACATAAATGGAAGTCCTTTTTTTATTTTCAATGCCAGCATGCAGGAAATTAGGTCAGTGACAGAAAGCAGACAGTAGTAGAGAATGGTTGTTGATCAGTCTGGAGGGAAGTACACAGTGGGGTTCCGCAGGGTTACTGTTAGAATCACAGTTGCTGCATGTTAATGCAATGGGCTTGTGTACAGAGAGGATAATGTCAAAGTTTTCAGAGGGCAGGAAACTCAGAAATGTTAATAAACAGTGAGAAGGATAGTAACAGACTTCAGCAGGACAGAGACTGACTGGTGAAATGGACAGGAACATGGCAGATGTAATTTAACACAGTGAAGTGTGAAGTGAGACATTTGGGTAGGAAATATGAGGTGAAACAATATAAACTCAATGGTACCATTATAAATCGGGTGAAGGATTCGAGAGAAGTGGCGTGTACACACACAGATTGCAGCAGCTTTTTCGGGAGCAGCGAGTGAGCGAGTGAGCAGCTGGGAAGGTCAGTTTGAAAGTAAATTTAATTTCCTTTTGTTTTTCGGCGGTGGCCAGGGGGCTGCTGGGTAAGTAAAACACTATATATTTGGGCGGTTTAAAATAACTTTCCTTTCAGTGCAGCAGCTTTTTCGGGAGCAGCGAGTGAGCGAGTGAGTAGCTGGGAAGGTCAGTTTGAAAGTAAATTTAATTTCCTTTTATTTTTCGGCGGTGGCCAGGGGGCTGCTGGGTAAGTACAACACTATATATTTGGACGGTTTAAAATAACTTTCCTTTCATTGCAGCAGCTTTTTCGGGAGCAGTGAGTGAGCGAGTGAGTAGCTGGGAAGGTCAGTTTGAAAGTAAATTTAATTTCCTTTTGTTTTTCGGCGGTGGCCAGGGGGCTGCTGGGTAAGTACAACACTATATATTTGGGCGGTTTAAAATAACTTTCCTTTCATTGCAGCAGCTTTTTCGGGAGCAGCGAGTGAGCGAGTGAGCAGCTGGGAAGGTCAGTTTGGAAGTAAATTTAATTTCCTTTTGTTTTTCGGCGGTGGCCAGGGGGCTGCTGGGTAAGTAAAACACTATATATTTGGGCGGTTTAAAATAACTTTCCTTTCATTGCAGCAGCTTTTTCGGGAGCAGCGAGTGAGCGAGTGAGCAGCTGGGAAGGTCAGTTTGAAAATAAATTTAATTTCCTTTTGTTTTTCGGCGGTGGCCAGGGGGCTGCTGGGTAAGTAAAACACTATATATTTGGGCGGTTTCTGAACCCGAGACACCACACTTGTCGTGTCTCCCACCCGCCCTCCTCCTCTAACCAAAAAGAAAAAAGGACTCGGTGGGGTGTTTATAAGGTAAGGCTTTTTCGATTTCTCTGGTTTTATTGTGATTGGTAAAAACTTATCGTTCCTTTTTCATTTAACTAAGTTAAGCTTAAGATTAAAAATGGCAGGAGATCTCAGACCCGTGTCATGCTCCTCCTGCACAATGTGGGAGCTCAGGGACATGGCCGATGTTCCTGACTCCTTCACGTGCAGGACGTGTGTCCAACTGCAGCTCTTGTTAGACCGCATGACGGCTCTCGAGCTGCGGATGGACTCACTTTGGAGCATGCGCGATGCTGAGGAGGTCGTGGATAGCACGTTTAGTGAATTGGTCACACCGCAGATTAGGATTGCTGATGGAGAAAGGGAATGGGTGACCAAAAGGCAGAGAAAGAGCAGGAAGGCAGCGCAGGAGTCCCCTGCGGTCATCTCCCTCCAAAACAAGTATACCGTTTTGGATACTGTTGAGGGAGATGGCTCACCAGGGGAAGGCAGCAGTAGCCAGGTCCATGGCACCGTGGCTGGCTCTGCTGTTCAGAAGGGCGGGAAAAAGAGTGGAAGGGCTATAGTCGTAGGGGATTCGATTGTAAGGGGAGTAGATAGGCGGTTCTGTGGTCGAAAACGAGGCTCCCGAATGGTATGTTGCCTCCCAGGTGCACGGGTCAGGGATGTCTCAGATCGGCTGCAGAACATTCTAAAGGGGGAGGGTGAACAGCCAGTTGTCATTGTGCACATAGGCACTAATGATATAGGTAATAAACGGGATGAGGTCCTACAAGCAGAGTTTAGGGAGTTAGGAGCCAAGTTAAAAAGTAGGACCTCAGAGGTAGTAATCTCAGGATTACTACCAGTGCCACGTGATAGTCAGAGTAAAAATGAAAGAATAGTCAGGATGAATGCGTGGCTTGAGAGATGGTGCAGGAAGGAGGGGTTCAGATTTTTGGGACATTGGGACCGGTTCTGGGGGAGGTGGGACTATTACAAATTGGACGGTCTACACCTGGGCCGGACTGGAGCCAATGTCCTTGGAGGTGCTTTTGCTAACGCTGTTGGGGAGGGTTTAAACTAATGTGGCAGGGGGATGGGAACCAATTGAGGTCAGTTGACAGTAAGGAGGTAGTAACAAAAGCCTGTAAGGAACTAGATAATGAAGTCAGTGTGACTAAGGGGAAGAACAGGCAGGGAGCAGATGATGAATATAAAGGGACTGGTGGTCTGAGGTGCATTTGTTTTAATGCAAGAAGTGTAGTAGGTAAGGCAGATGAACTTAGGGCTTGGATTAGTACCTGGGAGTATGATGTTATTGCTATTACTGAGACTTGGTTGAGGGAAGGGCATGATTGGCAACTAAATATCCCAGGATATCGATGCTTCAGGCGGGATAGAGAGGGAGGTAAAAGGGGTGGAGGAGTTGCATTACTGGTCAAAGAGGATATCACAGCTGTGCTGAAGGAGGGCACTATGGAGGACTCGAGCAGTGAGGCAATATGGACAGAACTCAGAAATAGGAAGGGTGCGGTAACAATGTTGGGGCTGTACTACAGGCCTCCCAACAGCGAGCGTGAGATAGAGGTACAAATATGTAAACAGATTATGGAAAGATGTAGGAGCAACAGGGTGGTGGTGATAGGAGATTTTAATTTTCCCAACATTGACTGGGATTCGCTTAGTGTTAGAGGTCCAGATAGAGCAGAATTTGTCAGGAGCATCCAGGAAGGTTTTCTAGAGCAGTATGTAAATAGTCCAACTCGGGAAGGGGCCATACTGGACCTGGTGTTGGGGAATGAGCCCGGCCAGGTTGTTGAAGTTTCAGTAGGGGACTACTTTGGGAATAGTGATCACAATTCCGTAAGCTTTAAAATACTCATGGACAAAGACGAGAGTGGTCCTAAAGGAAGAGTGCTAAATTGGGGGAAGGCCAACTATACCAAAATTCGGCAGGAGCTGGGAAATGTAGATTGGGAGCAGCTGTTTGAAGGTAAATCCACATGTGATATGTGGGAAACTTTTAAAGAGAGGTTGATTAGCGTTCAGGAGAGACATGTTCCTGTGAAAATGAGGGATAGAAATGGCAAGATTAGGGAACCATGGATGACAGGTGAAATTGTGAGACAATCTAAGAGGAAAAAGGAAGCATACATAAGGTGTAGGCGGCTGATGAAAGACGAAGCTTTGAAAGAATATCAGGAATGTAGGACCAATCTGAAACGAGGAATTAAGAGGGCGAAAATGGGTCATGAAATATCTTTAGCAAACAGGGTTAAGGAAAATCCCAAAGCCTTTTATTCATATATAAGGAGAAAGAGGGTAACTAGAGAAAGGATTGGCCCACTAAAGGACAAAGGAGGAATGTTATGCTTGGACTCAGAGAAAATGGGTGAGATTCTAAACGAGTACTTTGCATCGGTATTCACCGAGGAGAGGGACATGACGGATGTTGAGGTTAGGAACAGATGTTTGATTACTCTAGGTCAAGTCGGCATAAGGAGGGAGGAAGTGTTGGGTATTCTAAAGGGCATTAAGGTGGACAAGTCCCCAGGTCCGGATGGGATCTATCCCAGGTTACTGAGGGAAGCGAGAGAGGAAATAGCTGGGGCCTTAACAGATATCTTTGCAACATCCTTAAACACGGGTGAGGTCCCGAAGGACTGGAGAATTGCTAATGTTGTCCCCTTGTTTAAGAAGGGTAGCAGGGATAATCCAGGTAATTATAGACCGGTGAGCCTGACGTCAGTGGTAGGGAAGCTGCTGGAGAAGATACTGAGGGATCGGATCTATTCCCATTTGGAAGAAAATGGGCTTATCAGTGATAGGCAACATGGTTTTGTGCAGGGAAGGTCATGTCTTACCAACTTAATAGAATTCTTTGAGGAAGTGACAAAGTTGATTGATGAGGGAAGGGCTGTCGATGTCATATACATGGACTTCAGTAAGGCGTTTGATAAGGTTCCCCATGGCAGGCTGATGGAGAAAGTGAAGGCGCTTGGGGTCCAAGGTGTACTAGCTAGATGGATAAAGAACTGGCTGGGCAACAGGAGACAGAGAGTAGCAGTAGAGGGGAGTTTCTCAAAATGGAGACGTGTGACCAGTGGTGTTCCACAGGGATCCGTGCTGGGACCACTGTTGTTTGTGATATACATTAATGATTTGGAGGAAAGTATAGGTGGACTGATTAGCAAGTTTGCAGACGACACTAAGATTGGTGGAGTAGCAGATAGTGAAGGGGATTGTCAGAGAATACAGCAGAATATAGATAGATTAGAGAGTTGGGCAGAGTAATGGCAGATGGAGTTCAATCAGGGCAAATGCGAGGTGATGCATTTTGGAAGATCCAATTCAAAAGTGAACTATACAGTAAATGGAAAAGTCCTGGGGAAAATTGATGTCCAGAGAGATTTGGGTGTTCAGGTCCACTGTTCCCTGAAGGTGGCAACGCAGGTAAATAGAGTGGTCAAGAAGGCATACGGCATGCTTTCCTTCATCGGACAGGGCATTGAGTACAAGAGTTGGCAGGTTATGTTACAGTTGTATAGGACTTTGGTTCGGCCACATTTGGAATACTGCGTACAGTTCTGGTCGCCACATTATCAAAAGGATGTGGATGCTTTGGAGAGGGTGCAGAGGAGGTTCACCAGGATGTTGCCTGGTATGGAGGGCGCTAGCTATGAAGAGAGGTTGAGTAGATTAGGATTATTTTCATTAGAAAGACGGAGGTTGAGGGGGGACCTGATTGAGGTGTACAAAATCATGAGAGGTATAGACAGGGTGGACAGCAAGAGGCTTTTTCCCAGAGTGGGGGTTTCAATTACTAGAGGACACGAGTTCAAAGTGAAAGTGGAAATGTTTAGGGGGGATATGCGTGGAAAGTTCTTTACGCAGAGGGTGGTGGGCACCTGGAACGCGTTGCCAGCGGAGGTGGTAGACGCGGGCACGATGGAGTCTTTTAAGATGTATCTAGACAGATACATGAATGGGCAGGAAGAAAAGAGATACAGAACCTTAGAAAATAGGCGACATGTTTAGAGAGAGGATCTGGATCGGCGCAGGCTTGGAGGGCCGAAGGGCCTGTTCCTGTGCTGTAATTATCTTTGCTCTTTGTTCTTTGTAGATCTTTGAAGGTAACATGTAGTGTCTTAGGTGTTAGAGAGAGAGATACAGAGTAATAAAACTCAGGAGGAAATGCTGATGTTTATACATCAATGGTTAGGTCCCAGCTGGAGAATTGTGTCCAATTCTGATCACCACGGTTTGGTAAGGATGTCAAGGACTTAGTGAAGATACTGAGGTGATTTTCTGGAATGGTACCAGGGATCTGGGAATTCATTTACGTTGAGAAATTTGAAAAGCTGGGATTGTTCGCTTTAGAGCACTGACGGGTAAGGGGAGATTTAATATGGAATTCAAAATCATGAGGGGTTTTGATAGGGTAATTAATGTGAAACTGTTTCCAGTGTCAGAAAGTGCAGTATTCAGAAGACACAGATTGAAGGTAATTGACAAAGAACCAGAGGTGAAATGAGGAGAATTTTCTTACACAGCAAGTTGTTGGGATCTGGAATTCATTGTCTGAAAACAATATGGAAGCAGATTCAATAATATCTTTCAACCTCTCACACTGCTCAATGTACCACACCCCCATCACTCACCCATCAGCTGTCCCTAACACTCAGGACTCACACATAACATTCACATACTCCACCTCACCCTCACACACCTTCCACTGATACCAGCCTCACACCCACATCTCACTGTCTCCACATACCACCAGCTATTGAGCTATGGAAGGCACATCACACAAACACTGTGAAACACAATTACTGATATTCCACCCCCTCTCTTACAGGACAAGGTGGCCCATAATCACAGGGGGCAGAAGTGAACTAGCGGGGGCCAGGCATATCTTCATCCCCTGAGCCTGAGGGAGGAGATGGTTCTCCACATCATGGGACTGGCTGTCACAGAGCCCGTGGCATCCAGCATCACCGACAGCATTCAGGATGATGCTATGCACCTGCCTGATGTCCCTTCTTAACTCCCACCTCCCCCTCATCCTGCTGTCTGGGATGATGTACAAGCTGCAGATGGTGGGACCATGGACCTCCTGCTTTCCATCCCATTCCCAATCCCACACCCCAACCTTCCAATTCTGATTTATACTTTCCAACGATAACTGAAAACTGCCAGCTTCCCAGTCACAGCAGCTCCAGGAGACAGAGAGAGAGCAGCAGCACAGCACTGATGGTGAAGCCCCATCACTTGGTCTGATACTCACAGACAACAGATCAAATACTTACACTGTGTGTGCTTTTGAGGCTGGTAAAGAGTCAGAATCTACACGTGGTGAGTCACCGAGCACGAGTGAGCTGCAGCCAGGCCAGGGGAAAAGGATAGTTCATGCGTCAGATGACCGGAGGGCAATGTCACAAATGAGTTATAATACACAGGACTCAGATATGAACTTTGCTGGAGCAGCATACAGGAGAATGATGATGGATATGGACACTGAGATACTTTGTCCATTGACAGTATTGTCAGACAGTCTGTTGTCACTATCAAAGAACATGGAGGAGTCCAGCTCCAACATGGCACAGGACATTGCACAGAGCTTGAAGCCCATTTTTTCCCCTGTGGAAGTGGTCACTAACTCCATGACAGCACTAGCGGACCCAGCCTTGATGCAGTGTCTGGTGACCATTGTCTCAGCTTCCACTGCAGCACAGACGGCAGACACCCAACGTCTCTGTGATGCAGTGGAAGCTCAGACTGCTTGCTGCCATGCAGGATCAGACTGCTGTCATCATGGCTGTGGATCTCACTGCACAAAGGGGTTTGCAGGCTCTCACAACAGTCCAGCAATCTGTGATCCAGTAGATTACTGAGATTACTGAGATGTCGCCCCGTGGCAGTGACAGTGTCTCCGTGGAGTATGAACCTGCTGTCCTCTCTCAGGATGACAGTATTTGTTCTCCTTTCACTGGCACTCCACCAATGTCCTTGCTGTTACCCATTAGCCAGCCCAGGCTGCTGCTGCCCATGTCGTGGTGGTGCAGTCTGAATCCGTGCCCTCAAGGCCCTGAGCTGCTCGAGGACGTCCTGCAAGACCATCTGCAGTCTCCCCCAGCGAAAGTCAGCAGCCTTCCACCAGCCATGCTGCAGTCACTGGGGAAACACTGTGTCGGAGCACTAGGCAAGTCGAGGGTTCCACAAGACAGGCACTAAGGGAATATTCAAGGGTGAATGGTTCAGCTTTGTTTGTATAATTGGATGTGTTATTGGATAAAGATGTCAATGAATAGGTTTTTGTTGGTGTTTTTTTATTGCAGGACACTGTGATGGGGCGTCTCAGATGGGTGTAATGGGGGAGAATGGAGGATCCATGGTGGGAAAGGGAAGTTGTCCTGTGGGAACCGAAATTCTAGCAGGGTCTCTCCGACAGCCTGCCCGGTTCAAAGGCATCCAGGAAATATCCTCCCTCACTCCTCCTCCTGAGGTAGCCTCCGGATTCCTGTTGCCAATGCTTGTGTCCTCATGATGGTGATGATATGAAGGATGCAGCAGAACACCATGAACTTGGACACCTGCTCCAGTGTGTACTGGAGGGCTCCCCCCGAGCGGTTCAGACGTCGGAAGCATTGCTTCATCACACCGATGGTCTGTTCCACCATGTTCCTGGTGACTCCATTGCTCACGTTATACACGGGTTATTTTCATGCGGTTTGTTGGCATTCATGCTGGGGGTAGAATTAGGAGTGATGCACAGAGTGAGGTAGTCATTGTCTCCGAGGAGCCACATTCTGGTTCTGCAGAGAGGCCCGAAGTGTTGGGACCGGCTGCCTGCTTCAGAATGAAGGTGTGGTGACTGCTGCCAGGATAGTGGACATTCACCAACATGATGTACTGGGCATGCTCACACACTAACTGTACATTAATGGAGTGAGAGTTCTTTCAGTTCCTGTACCTCTCCCCGTTGACATTCGGGCCGCGCAGAGCCACCTCCACCAGCAGGAATCCCGCTACCCTGACAAAGCCACGGGACCTCTCACCCTGCTTCACCCTGCGGAGGTGAAAATTCTATATTCACCTCACCCGACATAGATGGCCTCCATTAACCAGCAGATACATCATTGGACAGCATAGAGATAGACAATGGATACGTCACACGCTGCTGCCTGGGAAGATCCTGATACATAGAAGTTCAATGAAACTGTGACCTTAACGGCTATGGACAGCTCCGTCCTCACCCTGGTGTGAGGCTCCAGGTCGTGTTACAGGAGGGGGCACTGCTATGTGACCACCTCCTTATTGAATCAGAGTCACCTCACACACTGCTCCTGGGTTAGGTGTAGGTAGGAAAAGTGCTCTTGGGAAACCCGGGGTGGGTAGCGGAAAGCCCCCTCCATCTTTACAAAGAACAAAGAACAAAGAACAAAGAAAATTACAGCACAGGAACAGGCCCTTCGGCCCTCCAAGCCTCCGCCGATCCAAATCCTCTATCTAAACCTGTCGCCTATTTTCCAAGGGTCTGTATCTCTTTACTTCCTGCCCATTCATGTATCTGTCTAGATACATCTGAAAAGACGTTATCGTGCCCGCGTCTACCACCTCCGCTGGCAATGCGTTCCATGCACCCACCACCGTCTGCGTAAAGAACTTTCCACGCATATCCCCCCTAAACTTTTCCCCTCTCACTTTGAACTCGTGTCCCCTTGTAATTGAATCCCCCACTCTGGGAAAAAGCTTCTTGCTATCCACCCTGTCTATACCTCTCATGATTTTGTGCACCTCAATCAGGTCCCCCCTCAAACTCCGTCTTTCGAATGAAAATAATCCTAATCTACTCAACCTCTCTTCATAGCTAGTGCCCTCCATACCAGGCAACATCCTGGTGAACCTCCTCTGCACCCTCTCCAAAGCATCCACATCCTTTTGGTAATGTGGCGACCAGAACTGCACGCAGTATTCCAAATGTGGCCGAACCAAAATCCTATACAACTGTAGCATGACCTGCCAAATCTTGTACTCAATACCCCGTCCGATGAAGGAAAGCATGCCGTATGCCTTCTTGACCACTCTATTTACCTGCGTTGCCACCTTCAGGGAACAATGGACCTGAACACCCAAATCTCTCTGTTCATCAATTTTCCCCAGGACTTTTCCATTTACTGTATAGTTCACTCTTGAATTGGATCTTCCAAAATGCATCACCTCGCATTTGCCCTGATTGAACTCCATCTGCCATTTATCTGCCCCACTCTCCAATCTATCTATATTCTGCTGTATTCTCTGACAATCCCCTTCACTATCTGCTACTCCTCCAATCTTAGTGTCGTCTGCAAACTTGCTAATCAGACCACCTATACTTTCCTCCAAATCATTTATGTATATCACAAACAACAGTGGTCCCAGCACGGATCCCTGTGGAACACCACTGGTCACACGTCTCCATTTTGAGAAACTCCCTTCTACTGCTACTCTCTGTCTCCTGTTGCCCAGCCAGTTCTTTATCCATCTAGCTACTACACCTTGGACACCATGCGCCTTCACTTTCTGCATCAGCCTACCATGGGGAACCTTATCAAACGCCTTACTGAAGTCCATGTATATGACATCTACAGCCCTTCCCTCATCAATCAACTTTGTCACTTCCTCAAAGAATTCTATTAAGTTGGTAAGACATGACCTTCCCTGCACAAAACCATGTTGCCTATCACTGATAAGACCATTTTCTTCCAGATGGGAATAGATCCTATCCCTCAGTATCTTCTCCAGCAGCTTCCCTACCACTGACGTCAGACTCACCGGTCTATAATTACCTGGATTTTCCCTGCTACCCTTCTTAAGCAAGGGGACAACATTAGCAATTCTCCAGTCCTCCGGGACCTCACCCGTGTTTAAGGATGTTGCAAAGATATCTGTTAAGGCCCCAACTATTTCCTCTCTCGCTTCCCACAGAAACCTGGGATAGATCCCATCCGGACCTGGGGACTTGTCCACCATAATGCCTTTTAGAATACCCAACGCTTCTTCCCTCCTTATGCCGACTTGACCAAGAGTAATCAAACATCTGTCCCTAACCTCAACATCCATCATGTCCCTCTCCTCGGTGAATACCGATGCAAAGTACTCGTTCAGAATCTCACCCATTTTCTCTGACTCCACGCATAACATTCCTCCTTTGTCCTTGAGTGGGCCAATCCTTTCTCTAGTTACCCTCTTGCTCCTTATATATGAATAAAAGGCTTTGGGATTTTCCTTATCCCTGTTTGCTAAAGATATTTCATGACCCCTTTTAGCCCTCTTAATTCCTCGTTTCAGATTGCGCCTACAATCCCGATATTCTTTCAAAGCTTCGTCTTTCTTCAGCCGCCTAGACCTTATGTATGCTTCCTTTTTCCTCTTAGCTAGTCTCACAATTTCACCTGTCATCCATGGTTCCCTAATCTTGCCATTTCTACCCCTCATTTTCACAGGAACATGTCTCTCCTGCACGCTAATCAACCTCTCTTTAAAAGCCTCCCACATATCAAAAGTGGATTTACCTGCAAACAGCTGCTCCCAATTTACATTCCCCAGCTCCTGCCGAATTTTGGTATAGTTGGCCTTCCCCCAATTTAGCACTCTTCCTTTAGGACCACTCTCGTCTTTGCCCATGAGTATTCTAAAACTTACGGAATTGTGATCACTATTCCCAAAGTAGTCCCCGACTGAAACGTCAACCACCTGGCCGGGCTCATTCCCCAACACCAGGTCCAGTATGGCCCCTTCCCGAGTTGGACTATTTACATCCTGCTCTAGAAAACCCTCCTGGATGCTCCTTACAAATTCTGCTCCATCTAGACCTCTAACATTAAGTGAATCCCACTCAATGCTGTGGCCATTTCAGAGACATGGGTAGAGCAGGGACAGGAATGGATGTTGCGGGATCCGGGATTTAGATGTTTCACTAAGAACAGAGAAGATGGTAAAAGAGGGCGGGTGTGTGGCATTGTTAATCAAGGAAAGTATTACAGCAGCAGAAAGGACGTTTGAGGACTCGTCCACTGAGGTAGTCTGGGCCGAGGTTAGAAACAGGAGAGGAGAGGTCACCCTGTTGGGAGTTTTCTATAGACCTCCAAATAGTTCCAGAGATGTAGAGGAAAGAATAGCAAAGAGGATTCTTGACAGGAGCGAGAGTAACAGGGTAGTGGTTATGGGGGACTTTAACTTTCCAAATATTGACTGGAAATACTATAGTTCGAGTACTTTAGATGGGTCAGTTTTTGTCCAGTGTGTGCAGGAGGGTTTTCTGACACAGTATGTAGACAGGCCAACCAGGGGCGATGCCACATTGGATTTGGTACTGCGTAATGAACCCGGCCAGGTGTTAGATTTAGAAGTTGGTGAGCACTTTGGTGATGGTGATCACAATTCGGTTAGGTTTACCTTAGCGATGGGCAGGGACAGGGATATACAGCAGGGCAAGAATTATAGCTGGGGGAAAATAAATTATGATGCGATTAGGCAAGATTTAGGATGCGTAGGATGGGGAAGGAAACTGCAGGGGATGGGCACAATCGAAATGTGGAGCTTATTCAAGGAGCAGCTACTGCGTGTCCTTGATAAGTATGTACCTGTCAGGCAGGGAGGAAGTTGTCGTGCGAGGGAGCCGTGGTTTACTAAAGAAGTTGAAGAGCTTGTCAAAAGGAAGAAGAAGGCTTATGTTAGGATGAGACGTGAAGGCTCAGTTAGGGCGCTTGAGAGTTACAAGCCAGCCAGGAAAGATCTAAATGGAGAGATAAGAAGAGCAAGGAGAGGACACGAGAAGCCATTGGCGGATAGGATCAAAGAAAACCCTAAGGCTTTCTATAGGTAAATCAGGAATAAAAGAATAACTGGAGATAGGTTAGGGCCAATCAAGGATAGTAGTGGGAAGTTGTGTGTGGAATCGGAGGAGATAGGGGAAGTGTTAAATGAATATTTTTCGTCAGTATTGACAGTGGAGAAAGAAAATGTTGTCGAGGAGAATACTGAGATACAGACTACTAGGCTAGATGGGATTGAGGTTCACAAGGAGGAGGTGTTAGCAATTTTGGAAAGTTTGAAAATAGATAAGTCCCCTGGGCCAGATGGGATTTATCCTAGGATTCTCTGGGAAGCCAGGGAGGAGATTGCAGAGCCTTTGTCCTTGATTTTTATGTCGTCATTGTAGACAGGAATAGTGCCAGAAGACTGGAGGATAGCAAATGTTGTCCCCTTGTTCAAGATGGGAGTAGAGACAGCCCTGGTAATTATAGACCTGTGAGTCTTACTTCGGTTGTGGGTAAAATGTTGGAAAAGGTTATAAGAGATAGGATTTATAATCATCTTGAAAAGAATAAGTTCATTAGAGATAGTCAGCACGGTTTTGTGAAGTGTAGGTCGTGCCTCACAAACCTTATTGAGTTTTTTGACAAGGTGATCAAACAGGTGGATGAGGGTAAAGCCGTGGATGTGGCGTATATGGATTTAAGTAAGGCGTTTGATAAAGTTCCCCACGGTAGGCTATTGCAGAAAATACAGAAGTATGGGATTGAAGGTGAATTAGTGCTTTGGATCAGAAATTGGCTAGCTGAAAGAAGACAGAGGGTGGTGGTTGATGGTAAATGTTCATCCTGGAGTATAGTTTCTTGTGGTGCACCGCAAGGATCTGTTTTGGGGCCACTGCTGTTTGTCATTTTTATAAATGACCTGGATGAGGGTACAGAAGGGTGGGTTGGTAAATTTGCGGATGACACGAAGGTCGGTGGAGTTGTGGATAGTGCCGAAGGATGTTGTAGGTTACAGAGGGACATAGATAGGCAGCAGAGCTGGGCTGAGAGATGGCAAATTGAGTTTAATGCGGAAACGTGTGAGGTGATTCACTTCGGAAGGAGTAACAGGATTGCAGAATACTGGGCTAATGGGAAGATTCTTGGTAGTGTCGATGAGCAGAGAGATCTTGGTTTCGAGGTACATAAATCCCTGTAAGTTGCCACCCAGGTTAATAGAGCTGTTAAGAAGGCATATGGTGTGTTAGCTTTTATTAGTAGGGGGATCGAGTTTAGGAGCCACGAGGTCATGCTGCAGCAGTACAGAACTCTGGTGTGGCCGCACCTGGAGTATTGCGTGCAGTTCTGGTCACCGCATTGTAGGAAGGATGTGGAAGCTTTGGAAAAGGTGCAGAGGAGATTTACTAGGATGTTGCCTGGTATGGAAGGAAGGTCTTACGAGGAAAGGCTGAGGGACTTGAGGTTGTTTTCGTTAGAGAGAAGGAGGAGAAGAGGTGACTTAATAGAGACATATAAGATAATCAGAGGGTTAGATAGGGTGGATAGTGAGAGCCTTTTTCCTCGGATGGTGATGGCAAACACGAGGGGACATGGCTTTAAGTTGAGGGGTGATAGATATAGGACAGATGTCAGAGGTAGTTTCTTTGCACAGAGAGTCGTAGGGGCGTGGAACGCCCTGCCTTCAACAGCAGTAGACTCGCCAACTTTAAGGGCATTTAAGTGGTCATTGGATAGACATATGGATGAAAATGGAATAGTGTAGGTCAGATGGTTTCACACATCGAAGGCTGAAGGCCCTGTACTGCGCTGTAATGTTCTATGTTCTAAAATTAAAATCTCCTGTCACCACCACCCTGTTGCTCCTACAGCTTTCCATAATCTGTTTACATATTTGTACCTCTATCTCACGCTCGCTGTTGGGAGGCCTGTGGTACAGCCCCAACATTGTTACCACACCCTTCCTATTTCTGAGTTCTGCCCATATTCCCTCACAACTCGAGTCCTCCATAGTGCCTTCCTTCAGCACAGCTGTGATATCCTCTTTGACCAGTAATGCATCTCCTCCACCCCTTTTACCTCCCTCTCTATCATGCCTGAAGCATCGGTATCCTGGGATATTTCGTTGCCAATCATGCCCTTCCCTTAACCAAGTCTCAGTAATAGCAATCACATCATACTCCCAGGTACTAATCCAGGCCCTAAGCTCATCTGCCTTACCTACTACACTTCTTGCATTAAAACAAGTACATATCAGACCACCAGTCCCTTTGCTTTCATCATCTGCTCCCTGCCGACTCTTTCCCTTAGTCACGCTGACTTCATTATCTCGTTCCTTACAGGCTTTCGTTCATACATCCTAACTCTCCACTGACCTCATTTGGTTCCCATCCAGAGCTTTCCCTCTCTGCAGCCTCTGCTCCATTTGTTGATCATGTTACAGACCCAGAGACACTGTAACTACAGTCCCGATACCTCGTCTAGAGTTGAATCACTAAATCCTCGGTCCTCTCTGAATGTCTGCAGCAGCTCACAACACAAACTCCAGAAAACCATCCACAGCACCTCCACTAACTTTACAATAGCAAAAGTAAGTCAAATGCCCTCACCTGCAAGTTGGATGCCTCGTCCTTTTAAATAACCCCAGAGGGGATTCCTTGTGCCAGCTGAATGGATGCTTAACTGAGAGTGACTAACACAGGCGGTCAGTGAACATGCATAGGCCAAGTTTCCAAGCTGCTGGAACAGGTTGTTGATATGCCATCCAGACCCCTGTTCAATCTACCAGTCCATGCAGGGTACTCTTGGACTCGTGCCCTGTCCAGCATGAGAACTGTGTCGGCCACACCAGAACTGCCCATCAGTGTGGATCCCACTGCATCAGCACCAGTGATAGTACTGAGACCAAATCAGAGTCAGAGACAGATCCATAGCTAAAGAAATTCACTTCAAAACGAGAAATGACAAACACGTCAAATAGAACAAATGGAAGGAATATGGGAAACGGACAGGGGAATGGGGATAATTGGAAGGTTGAGGCCATTTAGAGCTTTTAATCCAAGTATGATTATATTAAAATTGTGGCATTGCCAGACTGGGAGGTAGGTTATGTGAGTGAGTCCAGGGGTGATGGGTGATCTGGACTGGGTGTGAGTTGTGATGCAGCCAGTAGTTTTCTGAATGAGCTGCAGTTTATCGAGCTTTGTTACTGTGAGCATGACCAGGAAGACATTGGAATCATCAAGTGTGGATCTAAGAAAGGCACGGCTGAGGGTTTATAAGTTGATGAACTGAAAGAGATGTGGAAATGAACAAAATTATAGAGGTGGCTGTAGGCAGGGTTAGCGATCGACAGGATATTGAATTGGAACTTAGCTTAGGATGAAAGGAATCGCTGACGTTGTGAAGAGTCTGGTTTGTTCTCAGACATTGGACAGGGAGTGTGATAGAGTCGGCGGACAGGGACAGAATTTGTGACAGAAATCGATGGCAGTGGATTTAGTCTTCCCAATATTTAAATAAAAGGAACAGCAATGCAGTGAAACATGATCTATAGTTCTAATAGCTGGATAGAGAGGTTGACCAGGAACAATAATATTCGCAAGAAGGGCAGAGTAATTGACAAGAACAGTACTGAAGTTGCTCATAGGTTATAACATTAATAGCTGGGTAGAGAGAGACTTACCAGGGACACCAACAATACTGAGGACCGGATAGTAAATCGTTTGAATAGTCAAAAGCGCGTAATAGATCTGATATTGTAAAGAAAGCCGATGATAATTTGTAAAAAGATAGTCAGACGCCCACGAGAAACTCCTCTCCATTGTTGTCACATTCCAATCGATTGTTCTCGGATTCTGACCCATTGTTGTAACATTCCAATCGATTGTTCTCAGATTCTGACCCATTGTTGTAACATTCCAATCGATTGTTCTCAGATTCTGATCTATCCTCTCCCTCTCTCTGGAGCCACTTATCCCTGTCAGTGCCGGTGAGAGGGATGGAGGTGGGGGTGGGCGCGGTGGAGGCTCCTGCTGATACTATGGGATAACACATTGGAAGGAGTCCTGTATTAATAGAAGTGGGAAACCCTCCAATGACACAATTAGGGTCCATGGAGACTTACATTAAATACAGTCACTGAACAAACAAGTTCAGTCAACACCTTTCAATCCAACACTTTCTGTACCACAATAAACAATTATCCAGTCTAGATGGGATGTATGAGGGTTGCTGAGGGAAGGAATGTTGGAAATAGCGGAGCCACTGGCCCGAATCGTCCAATCCTCCTTGGATATGGCAGTGATGTCAGAGGACTGAAGTGTTGCAAATTCTACACCCTGTTCAAAACAGTAGTGATATGCTACACCCGGGAAATACTGACCCATCAGTCTAACCTCATTGAAATGTTGGGGAAGCTTGTAGCGTCTGTAATCTGGGACAAGATAATTGTGGTTTAAATAGCATGAGTTTATAAATGACAAGAAGGTCCAGAAGATATATTAGTGGCAAATCATGTCTGACTATCTTGATCATATTCTTTGATGAAGTAATGGAGAGTGTTGCTGCAGATAGCACGGTTGCTACTTTGTATATGAACAATCAAAAGTTGTGGAATCAAATGCTATTCAATAGATTTGTTAGGAAGTCTGAACCTCATGGATTCAAGAGGCAGTGACAGTGTGGATATGACATTAGCTAAGGGATAGAATACAGAGGGAATTGGTGATCTATTGTTGCTCAGACAGTGGAGGGGATTATACAGTGATGCTCCCCAATGGTCGGTATTCGGGCCATTGCTTCTTTATGGAAACATACATAAATATGTATCCGTGTATTGTGTTTGTGTGTGACATTTACTTATCTATAAAAGGCAGAATTTCAGTGTACTCAGGTGACAGAAACTCGGAAATGCAAAAAAAATGAGGATGATATCAGAAGGATTCAGGGAGACCGATGAAATGAGGAAATGAAGCAGATGAAATTTAGTGCAGACATGGGCTAAGGGAGGAAGAATAAGGTGAGGCAATGTAAATGAAATGGGGCAATTTTAAATTGGGTGCATGAACAGATGTCTTTGAATATAGCAGAACAAGTCGATAAAATTACTAAATACACATCCAGGATATCGAGCTTTATAAATAGAGGCATAGCGTGCAAAAGTAAGGAAGTTAATTGAAACTTTGTAAGTCACTGGTTAGGTCTCAGCTGAGGAATTGTGTCCAATTCTGAGCATTACTTATTAGAAAGGATGTCAGAATGTTGGAGAAGGTGCAGAGGAGATTTACTGGAATGGTCCAGGAAAGTGGGAGTTCAGGAACATGGGGAGACTACAGAAACAGGAATCAGAGTAGATCAGGTAAAGGGGGGAATTTAATGGAACAGATCACAATTATGTGCTGTTTTGACAGAGCAGGATAAACTGTTTCCTTTGGGAAAAGGACCAATAACAATACTCAAAATACTTGGCAAAAGATGCAGAGGTGGCATAAGGAAAACATTTTTTTATACAGTGAGTTGCTTTATTCTGGAATACACGGTCTGAAGATGTGCTGGAAGCAGATTCAAGAGCAAGTTACAAAAGGGAACTGGATAAATGCTGCAGAGGGGGATTTGCAGGGCTTTGGGAAAAGAGGAGGAAAGAGGGGCAAAATAAAAAGCTCTTTCAAAGATGGCACAGGCACGATGGGACAATGGACTGCTTCCATGCTTTGTGATTCTCCGATTCTATGGTAACAGAATCCATTGAGTCCTTATTTCGTGTGTACAATTGATGTCCAGCGGTTCTTGAGCCAGCGGCTCATTCTTACTTGTATCCTCACACAGATAAGAGAAGAAAGGCTAACACAAGGGCCAGGTGAGGTGAGTTGTGCTGACAATTTACTATATTGGGTTATGACGTCTCTCTCTTTGATCACTTCAATCAGTCAGTTACAAACACATTGATTTTATTAACATTTTATTTCCTGTCTATTTGTTCTCAAGATATGAGTGATACTGACAAGGCTGGCATTACTTTCCCATGCTTGGTTACCATGAGAAAATGATGGGCCTTCATCCTGAACCACTGCAGTCCGTGTGGTGAAGGTGTTCCCACAATGCTGTTACAGAAAGGATTTCAGGCTTTTAACCCAGTGATGATGAAGGAACGGTGATTTCTGTCCAAGTCTAGATGGTGTTTGGCTCGGAGGAGGGGAATGTGGAGGTGATGGTGTTTTGTGTTAGAGTCCGAGCTGAATTCTACGCCCTCCCCTCTATCTCGTGTCCCTTGAATGTAAACTGGAATTGTTCTCTTTAGAGCAGTGATGTTAAATGGAGATTGAATAGAGATATGCAAAATCTTGAACAGTATTTGATGGAGCAAAGACAGAGAGTTTGGTTTCACTGGAAGTACTGTCAGTAACCAGAGGACACATTTTTAAGGTGCTGGGCCAACAAAAATGCATTGATTTATTATAATCCGAAATTCACAGCCTGAAAGAGTGGTGAAGCAGATTCAATAATAAATTTAAAAAAGAGAATTGATTCAATAGTATCAGAGGAAATTTTCAGCGAAGTTTTAATTGTGTAGAGGAGAGGGACAAATGGGATTGCTCCTTCAAACAGCATGCACAGACACGATGGGCCAAATAGCCTCCTCAGTGCTGGATGATTCTTTGAGTCTGTGGAAACAGAAACCATTGAAACCTTACCTGATATGGACAACAGACGGTCAACAATTTTAAGCAGAGGCTGATCATTACTTGTACTTTGATATGGTTCAGGAAAACATCATGTTGGATTAACACAGACGAGGGAGAGAATTAGTCCTTTCCTGCTCTGTTTGTTTGGTCAGTACCACACTGTGTGGAAGTAACACAGATCAGGGATAGACGGACAGCAATTTAAAGCAGAGGCTGATCGTTACTTGTACTTGGAACATACCTTGTTGGATTAACACAGGCGAGGGAGAGAGATGGAAATCTCCTGCTCTGTGTGTGGGGGTCATTAACACAACTTGTTGGATTCGCACAGGCCAGGGAGAGAAATAGAAATTTCTTGCTGTGTCTGTACCACACTATGTGGGAATGACACAGATCAGGGAGAGAATGGTCCTTTCCTGCTCTCTGTGTGTACGTGGGGGTCATTACCACATCGGGTGGAAGTGACACAGATCAGGGATAGAATTGGTCCTTTCCTGCTCTCTGTGTGGGTCAGTACCACACTGTGTGGGATTAAGAGGCCGGGGATAGAATTGGTCCTTTCCTGCTCTCTGTGTGGGTCAGTACCACACTGTGTGGGATTAAGAGGCCGGGGAGAGAATTGGGTCTTTCCTGCTCTCTGTGTGGGTCAATACAACACCGGGACGATTTAACACAAGCCGGGGACAGAATTGGGTCTTTCCTGCTCTCCGTGTGGGTCAGTACCACACTGTGTGGGATTAAGAGGCCGGGGATAGAATTGGGTCTTTCCTGCTCTCTGTGTGGGTCAATACAACACCGGGACGATTTAACACAAGCCGGGGACAGAATTGGGTCTTTCCTGCTCTCTGTGTGGGTCAGTACCTCACCGGGTGAGATTAACACCGACCAGGGATAGAATTGAATCTTTCCTGCTCTCTGTGCCTGGGTCAGTACCACCGGGAGAGATTAACACAGGCCAGGGATTGAATTGGGTCTTTCCTGCTCTCTGTGTCGGTCAGGACCACACCGGGTGGGATTAAGACACACCGGGGATTGAATTGGGTCTTTCCTGCTATCTGTGTGTGTCAGTGCCACACCGGGTGGGATTAACACAAGCCGGGGATAGAAGTGAGTCTTTTCTGCTCTATTTGGAGCTCAGTACCACATTGGGTGAAAGCCGCTTACTCAGCACAGCCTGAGGATGGAGCCTGGTCTGTCCCAATGAGGACAGAGAGTGACTGGTGAAATGGCCAGTCACCCGGCAGATTGAACTTTACACATTGAACTGTGAAGTGATACATATCGGTAGGAAATATGAGGAAAGGCAAAATAATGTGGGTGGTTGAATGGACAGACCTCAGGCTGTACTAATTTATGAGGCAGCAGGACACTGAGAAGGCTGCTAAAAAAAACAACATATCGTGTCCTTGGCTTTATAAACACAGCACAGAGTAATAAAACTCAGGAGGAAATGCTGGTTTTTATACATCATTGGTTAGGTCCCAGCTGGAGAATTGTGTCCAATTCTGATCACCACACGTTGGTAAGGATGTCAAGGACTTAGTGAAGATACTGAGGTGATTTACTAGATTGGTACCAGGGATCTCATGGAGAGATGGGAAAAGCTGGGATTTTTCTCTTTAGAGCAGTGAAGGGTAAGAGGGGATTTAATATAGAATTCAAATTCATGAAGGGTTTTGATCGGGTAATGAGTGTGAAAATGTTTCCAGTGTCAGAAAGTTCAGTATTAAGAAGACACAGATTGAAGGTAATTGACAAAGAACCAGAGGTGAAATGAGGAGAATGTTCTTACACAGCGAGTTGTTGGGATCTGGAATTCACTGCCTGAAAACAAGGTGGAAGCAGATTCAATAATAATATGGTGGAGAAGGCAGATGGAATCCTTTCCTTTATTAGCTGAGGTATAGAATATAAGAGCAGGGAAATTATGCTGGAACTGTATAACTCATTGGCTGGGCCACAACTTGAGTACTGAGTGCAATTCTGGTCACCTCATTACAGAAAGGATCCAATTGCACTGGAGAGGGTACAGAGGAGATTTATGAGGATGTTGCTCGGACTAGAAAAATTGCAGCTGTGAGGAACGATTGGATAGGCTGGGGTTGTTCAATTTGGAATAGAGAAGGCTGAGAGGAGATCGGACTGAAATGTCCATAATTTTGAGGGATCTGGACAGAGAGGAGGTGAAGGGTCTGTTCACCTTAGTAGAAAGGTCAGTGACTAGCGGGGACTAGATTTAAAGTGATTAGTCGAAAGATAAGAGGGGAGATAAGGAAAACCTTTTCATACAGAGTGTGGTGGGGTCTGGAACTCACTGCCTGAAAGTGTAGTTGAGGCAGAAACCCTCAACTCATTCAACAGGATTCTGGATATACACCTCAAGTACCGTAATCTGCAGAGCGATGGATCAAATGCTGAAAGTGGGATTAGAATGGGTGGATCGTTTTTCGGTCAGCACAGATACAATGGGCCAACATAGAACATAGAACATAGAACATAGAAAATACAGCACAGAACAGGCCCTTCGGCCCACGATGTTGTGCCGATCCTTTGTCCTCTGTCAAGGACAATTTAATCTATACCCCATCATTCTCCTTTATCCATATACCTATCTAAAAGCCGTTTGAAAGTCCCTAAAGTTTCTGACTCAACAACTTCCCCAGGCAAGGCATTCCATGCCCCGACCACTCTCTGGGTAAAGAACCTTCCCCTGACATCCCCCTTATATCTCCCACCCTTCACCTTAAATTTATGACCCCTTGTAACGCTTTGCTCCACCCGGGGAAAAAGTTTCTGACTGTCTACCCTATCTATTCCCCTGATCATCTTATAAACCTCTATCATGTCACCCCTCATCCTTCTCCGTTCTAATGAGAAGAGGCCTAGAATGTTCAGCCTTTCCTCGTAAGACTTATTCTCCATTCCAGGCAACATCCTGGTAAATCTCCTCTGCACCCTCTCCAAGGCTTCCACATCCTTCCTAAAATGAGGCGACCAGAACTGCACACAGTACTCCAAATGAGGCCTTACCAAGGTCCTGTACAGCTGCATCATCACCTCACGGCTCTTAAATTCAATCCCTCTGCTAATGAACGCTAACACCCCATATGCCTTCTTCACAGCCCTATCCACTTGAGTTGCAACTTTCAACGATCTATGCACATAGACCCCAAGGTCTCTCTGCTCCTCCACATGCCCAAGAACCCTACCGTTAACCCAGTATTTTGCATTCGTGTTTGTCCTTCCAAAATGGACGACCTCACACTTTTCAGGGTTAAACTCCATCTGCCACTTTTCAGCCCAGCACTGCAACCTATCCAAGTCCCTTTGCAGACGACAATAGCCCTCCTCGGTATCCACAACTCCACCAACCTTTGTATCATCTGCAAATTTACTGACCCACCCTTCGACTTCCTCATCCAAGTCGTTAATAAAAATCACAAACAGGAGAGGACCCAGAACTGATCCCTGTGGCACGCCACTGGTAACTGGGCTCCAGGCTGAGTATTTACCATCTAAGACCACTCTCTGCCTTCTATCAGTTAGCCAATTCTTAATCCAACTGGCCACATTCCCCACTATCCCATGCCTCCTGACTTTCTCCATACGTCTACCATGGGGGACCTTATCAAATGCCTTACTAAAATCCATGTACACCACATCCACTGGTTTACCCTCATCCACTTGCTTGGTCACCTGCTCAAAGAATTCAATCAGGCTTGTGAGGCAAGACCTACCCCTCACAAAACCGTGCTGACTGTCCCGAATCAAGCAGTGTCTTTCCAGATGCTCAGAAATCCTATCCCTCAGCACCTTTTCCATCAACTTGCCTACCACCGAAGTAAGACTAACTGGCCTGTAATTCCCAGGGTTGTTCCTATTCCCTTTCTTGAACAGGGGCACAACATTTGCCACCCTCCAATCACCTGGTACCACCCCCGTCAACAGAGAAGATGAAAAGATCATTGCCAGCGGCTCTGCAATTTCATCCCTTGCTTCCCATAACATCCTTGGATGTACCCCGTCAGGCCCGGGAGACTTGTCTATCTTCAAGTTATTCAAAAACCCCAACACATCTTCCCTCCTAACGAGCACTTCCTCGAGCTTACCAGTCTGTTTCACACCGTCCTCTTCAGTAATACACCCCTTCTCATTCGTAAATACCGAAGAGAAGTACTCATTCAAAACCTCACTTATCTCTTCCGGCTCAACAAACAGTCTCCCGCTATTGTCCTTGACCGGACCTACGGTCCCCCTAGTCATCCTCATATTTCTGACATACGCGTAAAAGGCCTTGGGGTTTTCTTTTATCCTACCCGCCAAGCATTTTTCATGCCCTCTCTTAGCTCTCCTAATCCCTTTCTTCAGATCCTTCCTGGCCATCTTGTATCCCTCCAGAGCTATGCCTGTGCCCTTTTTCCTCAACCTTATATACGCATCCTTCTTCTTCCTAACAAGACTCTCAACCTCTCTTGTCAACCACGGTTCCCTCACATGACCATCCCTTCCCTGTCTGACAGGGACATGCTTATCAATGGCCCCTACTATCTGCTCCTTGAAAAAGTTCCACATTTCGACCGTGCCCTTCCCTGCCAGCATATGCTCCCAACTTATGCTCCTCAGTTCCTGCCTGACAGCATCATATCTACCCTTCCCCCAATTGTAAACCTTGCCCTGTTGCACATACCTATCCCTCTCCATTACCACAGTGAATGCTACAGAATTGTGATCACTATCTCCAAAGTGCTCGCCCACCAACAGCTCTATCACTTGCCCTGGTTCATTACCTAGTACCAAATCCAATATTGCCTCCCCTCTGGTCGGGCAGTCTACATACTGAGTCAGAAAAGCTTCCTGGACATACTGCACAAACACTACCCCATCCAAACTATTCGATCTAAAGAGTTGCCAATCAATATTTGGGAAGTTGAAATCCCCCATAATTACTACCCTGTGACTTCTGCTCCTTTCCAAAATCTGTTTCCCAATCTGCTCTTCCACCTCCCTGCTGCTATTGGGGGGCCGATAGAAAACTCCCATCAAGGTGACTGCTCCTTTCCTGTTCCTGACCTCAACCCACAGTGCCTCAGTCGGCAGATCCTCCTCGAAAATTCTTTCAGCAGTTGTTACACTATTTCTAACTAACAATGCCACCCCCCCACCTCTTTTACCACCATTCCTAATCTTATGAAAACATCTATAACCAGGTACCTCCAAGAACCATTCCTCCCCCTCACCTATCCACGTTTCAGTGATGGCCACAACATCGTAGTCCCAAGTGCCCATCCACGCCTTCAATTCACTCACCTTATTCCTGATGCTTCTTGCGTTGAAGTATACGCACTTTAACCCTTCTCCGTGCCCATCTGTCCTCTGCGACAGTGCTACCTTCCCCAATACCTCACTACACTCTTTGTCTTTCTGAGTGGACCCACTGGTCCCTGGACTACAAGTCCGGTTCCCATCCCCCTCCCAAACTAGTTTAAACCCTCCCGAACAGTACTAGCAAACCTCCCTCCCAGGATATTGGTGCCCCTCTGGTTCAGATGCAGCCCGTCCTGTTTGAACAGGTCCCATCTTCCCCAGAATGCAGTCCAATTATCCAAGAACTGGAAGCCCTCCCTCCTACACCATTCCTGCAGCCACGTGTTCAGCTGTGCTCTCTCCCTATTCCTAGCCTCACTATCACGTGGCGCCGGCAACAAACCAGAGATAACAACTCTGTCCGTCCGAGCTTTCAGCTTCCAGCCTAACTCCCTAAACTCACTTCTAACATCTGTGCCACCCTTCCTTCCTACGTCGTTGGTGCCAATGTGCACCACGACCTCTGGCTGCTCCCCCTCCCCTTTAAGGATCCTGAAGACGCGATCACAAACATCACGGACCCTGGCACCAGGGAGGCAACAAACCATCCGTGCGTCTCGCTTGCTCCCACAGAACCGCCTGTCGGTACTCCTCACCATCGAGTCCCCGATGACTAGTGCTCTCCCGTTCTCCCTCCTTCCCTTCTGAGCCACAGTGCAGGACCCCGTGCCAGAGGCCCGTTCACTGCAGCCTGCCCCCGATAGGCCGCCCCCCCCAACAGTATCTAAAACTGTATACTTGTTGTTGAGGGGAACGACCACAGGAGATCCCTGCACTGACCTCTTCCCACCTCTAACTGTTACCCAGCTGCCTTTGTTTTGTGGAGTAACGACATCCCTGTAGCTTCTATCTATCAACCCCTCAGCTTCCCGAATGATCCTCAGTTCATCCAGCTCCAGCTCCAGTTCCCTAACACGGTCTGATAGGAGCTGGAGACGGATGCACTTCCAGCAGGTAAAGTCGGCAGGGTCCCCGGAGGTTCCCCTCATCTCGAACATACTGCAGGAGGAGTACTGCACTCCCCTGGCTGCCATTTCTTTTACTCAATTACCCCTTAATTAAGTACAAATATAGATATTAACAAAAACAGTGCCAAGTGACCTCTTTCAGTCAGGAGGCTGCTGCTGCTGACTGTGAATGCTGCAATTGGACAGAAGGTAAATGGAATACTAGGACAGAAAGAGGGCTCCGCAGTTCACGGATGTGGTGACCCTAGATCAGATCTTACAGTGGTGTAGGAGAGGGAACAGAGTTCATGTCAAAGTCCTGTCTTCCTTTTATATGATCCTGTATAATGGACAGGGACTACTGGGCAGTAATGTGCTCAAAGGTTATCAGCAGTAATTGATTATCCCTATATTTGTATATTGTAGAACATTAAACCATACCCCTGCTCTGGTGTCCATTGCATCCTCAATATTCCTGATTAAAATATCAGAGGAGTGTGAACCAGACACCTCTGATCACCCTGAGGTACAGGCGATTCTCGAGTCGGTGCTGAGTGTATTCACAACCCATAAAGATGACTGTGGAAACATGAGCAGACCTGAAGAAATTAACTGACCATTGCATGCTCCATGAAGCAGTATTCATACCGAGCTGAGATTATATCATATATTCCAGACACTATCAGGTTATTGTTATACCAGGGTGCAGTTCACAAAGACACATTCACTACTAACTGTCCGATTTTGCCGGTTACAAAACCAGATGGCAGCTGGGGACTGACTATTGACCATACAAACTCAACTCAGTCACCCCTGTGTGAACTCGGTTGTCTGAGAGACACCAACCCTACTCTCCCGGATTCCCAGCGGCAGGGCTAACTTCACCACGCTGGATATCTCTAATGTTTATTGGAGTATCCCAGTAAAACTAGAGAAACAATTTAAATTCACATTAACTTCTGAGGACCAGAGATACCCCTGGACATGTCTGTCACAAGGGGTTCCACAATAACCCCACTATTTTCCACAAACGTATGGCCGGGGCCGTTAGGAACCTTTCACAGTCTTCCTGCTTGCTGAAATAAATTGATGGTCTCCTCCTCATCACCACAGACCGTGTCCACACATTTAACCCTTTTACAGGAACTACTGCAGTTACTTTGGGAGCTGGACTAAAAGACCATCCACGTAAGGCCCAGCTGGTGTAACATCGTGTCATCGTTCTATATGTCTAAATTGGCTCATCCAACATCAGCCCAGACCAACATCAGGTCGAAACCATCCAGTGTATAACCCTGTCCACCTCAAAGACAGCCTTGTGTCCTATCCTCAGGCTGGTGGGGTATCAGTGGACCCTCATCCAGTGTCTACCCTTGTCCACCTCAAAGACTGCCCAGTGTCCTACCCTCAGGCTGGTGGGGTATCAGTGGACCCTCATCCAGTGTCTACCCCTGTCCACCTCAAAGACTGCCCAGTGTCCTACCCTCAGGCTGGTGGAGTATCAGTGGACACAATTCCAATGTCTACCCCTGTCCACCTCAAGGACTGCCCAGTGTCCTATCCTCAGGCTGGTGGGTATCAGTGGACCCTCATCCAGTGTCTACCCCTGTCCACCTCAAAGACTGCCCTGTGTCCTATCCTCAGGCTGGTGGGTATCAGTGGACCCTCATCCAGTGTCTACCCCTGTCCACCTCAAAGACTGCCCAGTGTCCTACCCTCAGGCTGGTGGAGTATCAGTGGACACAATTCCAGTGTCTACCCCTGTCCACCTCAAGGACTGCCCAGTGTCCTATCCTCAGGCTGGTGGGTATCAGTGGACCCTCATCCATTGTCCACCCCTGTCCACCTCAAAGGCTGCCCTGTGTCCTATCTTCAGGCTAGTGGGGTATCAGTGGACACAATTCCAGTGTCTACCCCTGTCCACGTCAAGGACTGCACTGTGTCCTATCCTCATGCTGGTGGGTATCAGTGAACCCTCATCCAGTGTCTACCCCTGTCCACCTCAAAGACTGCTCTGTGTCCTATCCTCAGGCTGGTGGGGTATCAGTAAACCCTCATCCAGTGTGTACCCCTGTCCACCTCAAAGACTGCCCTGTGTCCTATCCTCAGGCTGGTGGATTATCAATTGCCCCTCATCCAGTGTCTACCCCTGTCCACCTCAAAGCCTGCTCTGTGTCCTCTGCTCAGGCTGGTGGGGTATCAGTGGAGCCTCATCCAGTGTCTACCCCTGTCCACCTCAAAGACTGTCCTGTGTCCTATCCTCAGGCTGGTGGATTATCAATTGCCCCTCATCCAGTGTCTACCCCTGTCCACCTCAAAGACTGCCCTTTGTCCTACCCTCAGGCTGGTGGAGTATCAGTGGACACAATTCCAGTGTCTACCCCTGTCCACCTCAAGGACTGCCCAGTGTCCTATCCTCAGGCTGGTGGGGTATCAGCAGACCCTCATCCAGTGACCACCCCTGTCCACCTCAAAGACTGCCCTGTGTCCTATCCTCAGGCTGGTGGGGTATCAGCGGACCCTCATCCCTCGATTTGCTGAGACTGTGACTCCTCTTTATGAACCACCGAATGGTGATGATGACCAGGTTTATCCCATTTGGACTGAAGAGAGCACAGAAACAGTAACACAACTAAAGAAATCTGTCGCCCAGGCAACGTGTCTTACCTCACCGAACCCCGACAAGACTTTCCACATGGATGTGGGGACACAGTGACTGCCTGGTTGCTGTCCAATGCCGAGAAAACCAGGAGAAATTACTCCCCATTGTGAATTACTCCAGAATTGTGAGTGGGCCTGAACTGATTTACTCTGTTTGTGAAGGACATTTGTTAACCATGTTCTGGGGCATCAAACATTTCACTTCCATCACGGGGTTCAACAGGGTGATACTGTCCAGTCCATTATAAACCTTCCCAGTATAGGAAAGCTGTTGTAATAGAATACCCATGTCATAGAGTCATAGAGCCTTAGTCAATTCTGGCGCAGAATGGGACATTTCAACTCATCGAGTCCGTGCCAGCGCTTTGTAGATAAATCAAGTCAGTCTCATTCCCCAGCTCCATGGATGACAAGGAGCCTGCAGGGTAAGATACAGCAGGAAGGGCAAGTTTATGTCCCACACCGATAACTCAATACAACAGAAAACCAAGAGGAGTAGAGGAAGTGGAGGCTGATATCAAAAAGGAATTTACGAAAGCAAGGAGAAATCATAAAAAAATATTGGCAAGCAAAATCAAGATGAACCCATGTATGTTTTTTCTTTCAATACATTAAGGCTAAGAGGACAACTAAGGAGAGAGTAGAGCCCATTAATGACCGATAAGGTAACCTATGTGTAGGGACAGTAGTTACTGACATGGTTCTTAATGAATACTTTGTGTCTGTCTTCACAAAAGAGGGGAACGGTGCAGATATTGTAGTTAAGGAGGAGGAGTGTGAATTATTGGATGTGATAAACATAGGCAGAGAGGAATTACTAATGGAATTAGCCTCATTGAAAGTTGATACATCACCATGGCGTGATGAAATGTACCCCAGGTTGTTAAAAGAAGCAACAGAAGGAATAACCAAAGGTATATCCATGATTTTCCAATACTCACTGGATACAGGTGTGGTGATGGAGGATTGGAGAACTGCTAACATTGAACCACTGTTTAAAAAGGGAGCGAAGGATAGACCGAATAACTACAGGACAGCCAGTCTAACCTCAGAGTGGGAAAATTATTGTAATCTATTCTGAGAGACAGGATAAACTGTCACTTAGAAAGGCACAGGTTCATCAGGGATAATCACCATAGATGTGTTAAGGCAAGATTGTGTCTGACTAACTTGCATGATTATTTGATGACGTAACAAGGACGATAGATGAGGTTAATGTAGTTGATGCGGTCTACTTGGATTTTAGCAAAGCTTTTGGCAAGGGCCCACATAGCAGACTTGTTAAAAATAAAATTCTAGGGGATCCAGGGAAATGCAGCAAGGTGGATGCAAAATTAGCTCAGTGACAGGAAAGAAAGAGTAATTGTTGACAGGCGTTTTAGCGACTGGACGGATGTTTCTAGCCACATTTAGTGGAGGCAGTGGTGTAGTGGCAATGTCACTGCACTTGTAAATCCAGCAAACCCAGGTTAACACTCTGGGGACGTGGATTCGAATCCCACCATGACACATAATGAAATTTGAAATCAATTAATAGTTCTGGAATTAAACAGCGACTCTAATGGTGACCATGAAACCATTGTCGATTGTTTGAAAAGCCCATCTGGTTTACTAATGCCCTTCAGGGAAGGAGATCTGCTGTCCTTACCTGGTCTGGCCACATGTGACTCCAGACCCACAGCAATGTGATGGACTCTTAAATGGCCTCACAAGCCACTCAGTTCAAGGGCAATGAGGGATGTGCAATAAATACAGACCCAGGCAGTGACGCCCAAATCCCACGAATGAATAAAAAAAAGCAAATTCCACACAGCTCAGTACTGGGACCCCTGTTTTATGTCGCATACATTAACGATTTGGAAGTAAAGGTAGGGGCATAATCAAGATGTTTGCAGACGATACAAAGATTGACCGTGTGGTAGATCGCAAGGAGGATAGCTGTACACTGCAGGAAGATATTGATGGACTCGTCAGATGGGCAGAGAAGTGGCAAATTGAATTCAGGCTAGATGAGTGCGATATGATGCATTTGGGGAGGTCAAATAAGGCAAAGGAATGCACGATTAATGGGAGAATACTGAGAAGTGTAGAGGAAGTGACAGACCTTAGAGTGAATGCCCACAGATAGCTGAATGTAGCAGGACAGGTCGATAAGGTGGTTAAGAGGTCATATGGAATCCTTTCCCTTATTAGCCGAGGTATTGAATATAAGAGCAGGGAGGTTATGCTGGAACTACATAAATCATTGGTTAGGCCACAACTTGAGTAATGTGTGCAGTTCTGGTCACCTCATTACAGAAAGGATGTAATTGCACTGGAGAGGGGACAGAGGAGATTTATCAAACATGTTGCCGGGACTGGGAAAATGCAACTTTGAGGAATGATTGGATAGGCTGGGGTTGTTTGCCTTGGAGCAGAGAAGGCTGAGGGGAAATCTGATTGAAACGTACAAAACGTTGAGGGCCCTGGATAGAGTGGTGGTGAAGGGTCTATTCACCTTAGCAGAGAGATCAGTGACAAGAGGGCATGGATTTAAATGATTGGTAGAAAAATTAGAGGGGAGATGAGGAAAAAAATCACCCAGAGTGTGGTGGGGTGGGGGTCTGGAACTCAGTTTCTGAAAGGGTAGAAGATGCTGAAAACCTCATCTGATTTTAAACGTGCCTTGCGACACCTCAAGTGATTTAATCTGCAGAGCTCGGGACCAAATGCTGGAAGGTGGGATTCGGCTGGGGAGGTCGTTTTTTGGATAGCAGAGACACGATGGGCCAAGTGGCCTCTTTCTGTGTTGTAAACATTCTATGATTTTTCTATGATTTTCTAGGTGCAGATAGGCGGTTTTAGTGAAGGTGTGTAGATGTGGTCAGAAGTTCATCTCGGGGTCAAATATGACACCAAGGTGTGAACAGTCTGGTTTAGTCTCACACAATTGCCAGGGAGAGGTATGGAGTCGGTAGCTAGGGAATTAAGTTTGGAGCAGGGACTGAAAACAATGTCTTCAATCTTCTGAAATTTGAATTGTCACAGCAGAGATGTGAGGTAATACCTTTTAGAAGGATGGATGTGGAGAGACAACACAAGCTACATGTTACAACTGTAAAGGGAGTGCAAGAACAGAGAGACCTGGGAGTTTATGTGTAAATCGTTGAAGGTCACAGGACAGGTTAGCACAACAGTTAATAAAGCATATGAGATCCTGGGCTTTATAAATAGAGGCATAGAAAACAAAACTGGGAAGTTATGCCAAATCTATATAAAACACTACAGCATATCCCAGTACATGACACATGGAATAGCAGAATTTGAAACATATGGTACCAGGGATCTGGGAATTCAGTTACATGGAGAGATTGGAAAAGCTGGGTTTGTTCTCTTTAGAGCAGTGAAGGGTAAGAGGAGATTTAATATCGAATTCAAAATCATGAAGAGTTTTGATGGGGTAATTAATGTGAAACTGTTTCCAGTGTCAGAAAGTTCAGTATTAAGAAGACATAGATTGAAGGTAATTGACAAAGAACCAAAGATGAAATGAGGAGAATTTTCCTTCTCAGCGAGTTGTTGGGATCAGAAATTCACTGCCCGAAAACATGATGGAAGCAGATTCAATAATATCTTTCAAAAGGGAATTATAATTAAAAAAACTGGAAAAGGCGAAAAAAATAGTCTGGGGATAAAGGAGGAGAGTGGTAATAATTAGACAGCTCTTTACAAGAAACAGCACTAACACAAAGGGCCGAATACCCTCCTTCAGTGCTGCACCTGTCTCTAATTCTATGAGCAAGAGACATAGAGTGAAGGGAGAGAGAGTGAGAAAGGGGGAAAGAGGGAAAGGAAAATAGAAAGAGAGAGAAAACCGGGTTTGCATCGCTTTTTGAGCAGTGGGGTCATGATCTGCCAGTTGAGGCAGGTGATACAAAATTTCTGGGGCCTCCTCATTACATTTCCGTAAATTTTAGGGGCCGCCCAGGGTGACCCGCGCTGCTGTCTGTCTGCACGCTTAACAGGAGACTTAACTGTGTCTGAGTCTAGCACGTGTTTCAGCCAGCATTCAGCCCTTAAAGGCAATCTGTCCCTCTTAAAGGGAAGCTGCACTGAATCACAGGAGGCTGCTGCTGCTGACTGTGAATGCTGCAATTGGAGAAAAGGTAGGTTGAATACGAGCACAGAGAGAGGGCTCTGTGATTCACGGATGTAGTGCTGGAGGCCTTAGTCATGCAGGGTGACAGGAGAAGAGAGGCCATGTATCAGTGGGGTGGGATGTAGACCCTCAAGAAACGCACTCCGAAGGGAATGGGAGCAGGTGGCCAGGGAGGTCAATGCAGGAAGCTTGGCCCCAGGATCTGGCAGCAGAGCCAGAAGAAGTAGAATGAGCTCACACGGGTGATCAATGTCAGTGAATTCATTTCCACATGGCATCTCCTACCCCCAACATCACCAACCTCTCACACTGCTCAATGTACCACACCCCCATCACTCACCCATCAGCAGTCCTTAACACTCAGGACTCACACCTAACATTTACATACTCCACATCACCTTTACATACCTTCCACTGATACCAGCCTCACATCCACCTTTCACTGCCTTCACATACCACCAGCTATTCAGCTGTTGCAGGCATATCTCCCAAACACAGTGCAACACAATCACTGACATTCTGCTCTCTCTCTTACAGGACAGGGAGCAGCAGTGAACTGTCGGGATCCAGGTTTACCTTCATCCCCTGAGCCTGAGGGAGGAGTTCATTCTCCACCTCATGGGAACGGCTGTGACAGAGCCCGTAGCATCCGGCATCACCGACAGCATTCAGGATGACGTTATGTTCCTGCCTTATGCCCCTTCTTAACACCCACATCCTCTTCATCCTGCTGTCTGGGATGATGTACAAGCTGCAGATGGTGGGACCATGGATGCCTCTGTGGTATTTACGTGAGGTTGAGTAATTTGTGAAGAGCACGTTATAGATGTGGTCACCCCACAGATTAAGGGAAGAAGAATTACAGTCAAGCAGAATCAGGCAGGTAGCACAGGAGACCCCAGAGTGCATCTCACTCTCCAACCAGTATTCAATACTGAGGAAAGTGATGAAAATCTGGGGACTGCAGCCAGAGACAAGGCCATGGTACCCGGGCTGTCTCAGCTGTACTGGGGGTGGGAGGGGATACAGTGAAGACTAGAATGTTGACAGTGACAGGAGATTCGATAGTCACGGGAACAGACGAGCGTTTCTGAGGCCGCAGACATGCATCCAAGATGGTGTGTTTCCTCCCTGGTGTCAGGGTCAAGTTAGCCATCTCAAAGTAGTAATCTCCGGATTACTGCCAGTACCCCGCGCGAGTGAGTATGGAAATAGGAGGATATTACAGAGGGATGTGTGGCTGGGAGGATGCTGCAGAAGCGGTGAGGTTTGCATTGCTGGGACACTGGGACCAGTTCTGAAGATTGTGGGATCTGTACCGGCCGGACGGTTGCACCTGAACAGAGCTGGAACTAATTTCCTTGCAGGGTGATATGTTAGTGCTATTGGAGAGGGTTTACACTAAATTGGCATGTGTGTGGGAACCAGGAGTAAACATCAGAGAGGAATTCTAAAGTGCACAGAATACTGGGAGAGATGGATAACACTATAGTAGGGTTTAGAAAGTTATTAGTTGAGGTCTGAGTAAGGGAGGAAGTAATAAAGTTTACATCAGGGTTGATGTGCATGTATGTGAATACGGAGTGTGGTTAATAAGACTGGTGAGGTACAGGTGCAGATTGCCATGTGGAAATATGATGTTGTGGCTATAACAGAGATCTGGCTCAAAGAAGGGCAGAACTGGGTGTTAAATATTCCTGGATACAAGGTGTTCAGGAAAAATAGGAAAGGGAGAAAAGGAGTAAGAGTGGTGGTATTGATTAAGGAGAACATTATAGTGCTGGAGAGAGTGAAAGTCCCGGGGACGTGTGTGGGGAGGTGGGAGTGGGGGTGGGTGGGTGCGTCGGTGGGTGAAGGACAGAATCTATTTGGATAGAGTTAAAGAACAAAAAAAGGTGCATTTACATTGCTTGTTGTTGTCTATAGGCCATCAGCTAATGGGAAGGATGTGGAGGAACAAATCTGCAAGAAAATTACTGAAAGATGCAAGAATTATAGAGTAGTTACAATGGGGGAACATTCATTATCCTAATATGGACTGGGATAGTAGTAATGTAAAGGGCGGAGGGAGGCAGGAGTTACTACAGTGTGTGCAGGAAACATTTCTACAACAATATGTTGCTAGTCCAACATGAAAGGAGGCACTGCTAGACCTGGTTCTCGAGAATGAGCTGGACCCAAGTGGATTAAGTATCAGTAGGAGAACATTTAGGGGACAGTGATCATTGTATCATAAGGTTTAGGTTGACTATGGGAAAGGACAAAGAGCAATCCAGAGTAAGAATAATTAACTATGAGAAAGTCAACTTCAACAAGTCATCCGGTGTAAAAATTGAGCTGGGGCGAATAAATTAGAGTCAACGTTTGGCAGGAAAACAGGAGCTGAACAATGGGCCACCTTCAAAGAAGAGATAGTTCGGGCAGAGTTGTGGTAAACGGTTGTTTTTCACACTGGAGGACGGTAGACAGTGATGTTTAACAAGGGTCAGTTCTAGGACCAACTGATTTTTTTTTTGCGATATATAAATGAGATGGATCTTGGAATTCAGATTAGAATTTCAATATTTTCCGATGATACCATGCTTGGAGGAATGGTAAGCAGTGAGGATGATGCAAAATGCCTACAACAGGATATAGATAGGCTCGCAGAATGGCCAGAGAAGCGGCAGGTGGAATTTAATACAGAGGAGTGTGAGGTGATGTATTTTGTCAGATGCAATAGGAAAGCAATAGAGACTTAATGGGACAGTTATAAAGATTGTGCAGGAACTGAGGGACCTGGGGCTCTATATGCATTGATCTTTGAAGGTGGAAGAACATATATGGAGAGTGTTAAGCAAAGCCAATCAGATCTTGGGCTTCATAATTAGAGGCAAAGATACAAAAGCAGGGAAGTTATACTGAAACTGTATAAACCTTTGGTTAGGCCTCAACTAGAGAACTGTGTCCAGTTCTGGTCAGCACACTTTAGGAAGAATGGAAAGTCCTTGAGGGGGTGCAGAGGAGATTTACCAGAATGGTTCCAGGGATTGGAGCGGGGGGGTGGGGAGGGGGGAGCGGGTTGGTTAGTTACAAGGTTAGATTGGAGAAGATGGAGTTGTTCTCCCTGGAGTAAAGGAGATGGAGAGAGGTATGATAAACGTGTACAAGATTATGATAGGCTTAGGTAAGGTAGACAAGGAAAAAGTCTTCTCATTATCTGATGAAACACGGACCAGGGGACACAGATGGAAGGTTTTGGATAAGAGATGCAGGTGGATATGAGGAAGAAATATTTTACACAGTGGATGGTAATGTGCTGGAACTCACTGCCCATGAGGGTGGTGGAAGCCGAGACAATCAATGATTTTAAAAGGAAACTGGATGGACACCTGAAGGAAGTGAACTTGCAGGGATACGGGGATTGAGCGGGGGATTGGGACTGCCTGAATTCTTCCACACAGAGCTGGCACAGAGGGGCAAAATGGCCTCCTTCTGTGTCGTACATGACTCCATGACTCCATCAATTTCTACCACTCTATGTTGGATATGTCTCCTGCTCCTGCCTGGGAAGATCCACATACATAGAAGTTCAATGAAACTGTGACCTTAACGGCCACTAACAGCTACGTCCTCACCCTGGTGTGAGGCTCCAGGTCGTGTTACAGGAGGTGACACAGCTCTGTGACCAGATCCTTATTGAATCAGAGTCACCTCACACATTGCTTCTGGGTTAGGTTTAGGTAGGAATAGTGCTCTTGGAAAACCCTGGGTGGGTAGGGCAGATCCCTTTCCTCCTCCCTCTTTATAGAGCATCCCCTCACTGCAGCCTCTGCTCCATTTGTTGTTCATGTTACAGACCCAGAGACACTGTAACTACAGGCCCCAAACCTCGTCCAGAGTTGAAATGACAAACTCAGTTGAGTGATCATTGCTCGAATGGGAAGGAGATTTGGAGACAGAGAAAGATTAGAATAGGTCAAAAACTTGGGGTTATTGCAGAGACTGGGCAGGGAGTTGTCACAGAGAGAGAGAATGTACAGTGAAACACGTGTGATCGTCATTGGGACTGGTTTGGGCATCTCGAGATCGAAAGAAAGTTTACACCAGAACACGGTGTGCTCATCACTAAGAGCGGGGGTGGGGGGGGGGGGTGGTGGTGCCGGGGGGGGGGGGGGGAGGGGGTGGTGGGGTGGGGAGGTGCGGGCGGTGGGGGAGCTTTAAGAGAGTTTGAATAAGTAAAACCAGAAATACAATGTCATTAGCATATCACAGGAAATAGTCAATTGATAACCTGGCAGAGAAAAAAAAACAGGCACACCTGGGGAGACGGACATCCTAAGGATTATCGAGCAGTATGATGGGGATTACGATTTAATTCTCAATAGAATATCTGAGGATGTCCAGAAATACAAATTTAAGATAAAAAAGGTTTGAGATAAGTTGGTTAATGGGGCACATCTCTGCACCTGACGGTTAAATAAAAGACACAAAGAATTGAAGGATGAGATGGACAATTTACAGAAGGAAAATGAAGGTTGGTAGGAGAACATTGGCATCCTGTACAATCAGTTACTGTTGGATCAGGAGCCCCATGATGGAGTATATTATCCAGAGAGAAAATTAGAACAAATACTGGACCAAAACACTGAGTTACAGGCAGAAACTCCCAGACTAGGGGAGGAGTTAGAAGATGTGAGGAGGGGCTATGAGGGAATTAGACCCGTGTTAAAGCTCTGCCTCCCCTGAAGCTGACCACGCCCTGTGTTGAGATAAAATCCGACAGTTTCAGACACAATCCGTCAACAGTGGGCAGTAGTGGCTGCTGTCTCCAAGCACAAAGTCAGATATCCCGGTTCTTCTTCAGACAACATATTTGTGAGCCTTACAGTCTCTGCTCAATCTCCTCCATACAAGGACGACAAGATAACTGGAAATTACCAGGGTATGTACTAACCTGGGCCTAAACTGCAGACCAGTCTAAGAACAAGACTAACCACAGTCACTGACAGTGAGAGAGATGTCACCACCACAACCACACAGAGGCTCCTTACCGCTGTTGAGTCTATGGCTCTAAAGCAGGGACTGGGAATGGTGGATATGAGTAGAAGCTCCCTCGATCTGAGTGTTCTGTGTTCCAATATCCAAATTATTTATATATATCAGAAAAATATCAGTGGTCCAAGCACTGCCCCTTGGGGAAACACCACTGTCTGCCTTCCTCCAGTCTGAAAAAAGCAACTGTTTTCCACAACTCACCGTTTTCTCTCATTAAGCCAGTTTATTTTTTTATCCAAGCTGACACTGACCCTCCTATTCCATGAGAATCAATGAACTGTCCAGCTGTTACAAAGAAACTAGAAGTTCAGAATAAAATTAAGTGAAATGCTAAATGCAACAGTTAACTAACTTTATTGTATTTAGTACTCTGTACAAGTAGTACTCCCTAAAACTGGACTCTGTGCAACTTACTGGATTTAAGGTTTAGGAAGAGAATTCCAGAGCTCAGGGAAGAGAACAGAAAGTGCTGGAAATACTCAGTGGGTCTGGCAGCATCGGCGCAGAGAGAAACAGAGTTAATGTTTCAGATCTGTGACCCTTCATCAGAACTGGTAAACGTCAGAAATGATGATGTACAAGCTGCAGATGGTGGGATCATGGACCTCCTGCTTTCCACCACCCCCAATCCCTCACCCCAACCCTCCCCTTCTGATGTTATACTTTCCAATGATAACCCAATAATACCAGCTTCCCAGTCACAGCAGCTCCATGAGATAGAAAGAGAGCAGCAGCACAGCACTGATGGTGAAGACCCATCACTTGGTCTGACCCTCACAGTCACCAGATCAAATACTTACAGTGCGTGTAACTTGGAGGCTGATATAGAGTCGGAATCTGCATGTGGTGAGTCACCGAGCACGAGTGAGCTGCAGCCAGGCCAGGGGGAAAGGATAGTTCATGTGTCAGCTCACCGGAGGACGAGGTCACAGACGAGTTATAATACACAGGACTCAGATGTGAACATTGCTGGAGCTGCTGCCCATGTCGAGGTGTTGCAATCCGAATCCAAGCCCTCAAGTCACAGAGCTGCACGAGGACGTCCTGCAAGGCCATCTGCGGTCACCGCCAGTGAAACTCAGCCATGCTGCAGCCACTGGGGAAACACTATGTAGGAGAACTAGGCAAGTTGAGGAAATCCACAAGACTGGCACTAAGGGGATACACAAGGGTGAATAGTTCAGTTTTGTTGGTACAATTGGATGTGTTGTTGGATAAAGATGTTAATGAAAATGTTTTTGTTGGTGGTGTTTGTTGCAGGATGGTGATAAAGGAGACACTGTGATGGGGCGTCTCAGATGGGTGTAATGGTGGAGAATGGGGGATCCAAGATGGGAAAGGGGGGTTGTCCGATGCGAACTGGAATCTTAGCAGGGACTCTCCAACAGCCTGTCCGGGTCGAAGGCATCCACGAAATATACTCCCTGCCTCCTCCTCCTCCTGAGTTGGCCTCCGGATTCCTGGTGCCAATGCCTGTGTCCTCATGATGGTGAGGATTATGAAGGGTGCAGCAGAACACCATGAACTTGAACACCTGATCCAGTGTGTACTGGAGGACTCCCCCCGAGCGGTTCAGACATCGGAACCATTGCTTCACCTGGTGGTTTTGTGTGTGGGAAGAGGTGTCTAGAGTTTAGAGGTCATGAGCCACATTCTGGTTCTGCATGGAGGCCTGACGTGTTGGGAATGGCTGACTGCTTCAGAATGAAGGTATGGTGGCTGCTGCCAGGATAGTGGACATTAACCAACATGATGTACTGGGCATGCTCACACACCAACTGTACATCAATGGAGTGAGAGTTGTTTCAGTTCCTGTGCCTCTCCCCATTGACATGGGGGCCCCGCAGAGATACCTACGCCATCAGGTATTCTGCTATCCTGACAAAGCCACGAGACCTCTCATCCTGCTTCTCCCTGCTGAGGTAGCAGACGGTATAATTCACCTCACCCAACATCGGTGGTCTCCGTCACACAGCAGATACATCAATAGACAACATAGAGAGAGATAATGGATCCTTCAGCCGCTCTTGCCTGGATCAATCCAGATAAGAACATAAGAACTAGGAGCAGGAGTAGGCAGTTCAGCCCCGCGAACCTGTTCTGCCATTCAATATGATCATTGCTGATCTCATCTCGGCCTCTACTCCACTTTTCTGCCCGTTCTCCATAACGCTTCAACCCATTTCTAATAAAAATCTGTCTATCTCCTCCTTAAATGTACTCAATGTCCCGGCATCCACCGCACTATGGCGTAGTGAATTCCACAGACTCACGACTCTTTGAGGGAAGAAATTTCTCTTCATCTCTGTTTTATATCTGCACCCCCTTTATCCTAATACTATGACCTCTCGTTCTAGATTGCCCCACGAGAGGAAACATCTTCTCTACGTCTACTTTATCAATCCTTTAATGATCTTATATACCCCATTAGATCTCGTCTCATTCTTCTAAACTCCAGAGAGTAAAGGCATAAACTGCTTAATCTCTCTTCATAAGACAAACCCCTCATCCCTGGATTCAATCTCGTGACCCTCCTGTGAACTGTCTCCGATGCAACTACATCCATCCTCAAGTGAGCAGACCAAAACTGTACGCAATACTCCAGGTGCGGTCTCATTAATACCTTGTACAGTTGCAGCAACACTTCCCTACTTTTATATTCTATTCCTTTAGCAATAAATGCCAAAATTCAATTTGCTTTCCTTATCACCTGCTGTATCTGCAAACTAGTTTTCTGTGATTCATGCACGAGGCCACCCAGATCTCTCTGCACCGAAGTACTCTGAAGTTTCTCTCTATTTAGATAATAATTTACCTTTCTATTTTTCTGACCAAAATGGATAACATCACACTTAACCACGTTAAACTCCATCTGCCAAATTTTGTCCCATTCCCCAAACCTATCCATATCAATTTGTAAATTTCTTATGTATTTATTGCAACTTACTAATCAATCTATTTTAGTGTCACCTGCAAATTTGGCAATAGTACCTTCTATCCCTGCATCCGTCATTGAGATAGATTGTAAATAGTTGGGGCCCAAGGGCCAAACCCTGAGGCACCCCACGAATTACATCTTGCCAACCAGAAAAAAACTCATTGATCCCGACTCTCTGTTTTCTGTTGGTTGGCCAATCAGCTACCCAAGCTAATAAATTGCCCCTAACACCATGTGATCTTACCTTGTGTATTAACCTTTTGTGTGGCACCTTACAAATGCCTTCTGGAAGTCTAGATATACTACATCTACAGGATCCCCATTTTCCACATTTCTTGTCACAGCTTCGAAGCACTCTCGCAAATTCGTCAAACACGATTTACCCTTCAGAAAATCTGACTCTGATGGGTTGCTTTTGACTTTCTTAATGTCGTGTTATTACTTACTTAATAATGGATTGTGACACTTTCCCAACGATAGATGTTAAACTAATTGGTCTACTGTTTCCTACATTAAGCCTCCCTCACTTTTTTGATAAGGGCGTTATACAGGCATTTTTCCAATCCACTGGAACCTTTCCCGCATGCAGGGAATCTTGGAATATTATAACCAATGGATCCACTGTCTCCGCTGCTATTTCCTTTCAGACCCTAAGATGTAGGCCATCAGGCCCTGGGGATTTGTCTGCCTTCAATCACAATAGTTTGTTCAGTACCTTTTCCCTCGTGACTTTTTTTTATTCATTCATGGGATGCGGGCGTCGCTGGCTAGGCCAGCATTTATTGCCCATCCCGAATTGCCCTTGAGAAGGTGGTGGTGAGCTGCCTTCTTGAAACGCTGCAGTCCACTTGGGTTAGGTATACCCACAGTGCTGTTAGGGAGGGAGTTCCAGGACTTTTACCCAGCGATAGTAAAGGAACAGCGATATAGTTCCAAGTCAGGATGGTGTGTGACTTGGAGGGGAACTTTCAGGTGGTGGTGTTCCCAATCATTTTATACCCTTATCCTTCTAGTTGGTGGAGGCTTTGGGTTTGGAAGGTGCTGTCTAAGGAGCCTTGGTGCATTGCTGCAGTGCATCTTGTAGATGGTACACACTGCTGCTACTGTGCATCGGTTGTGGAGGGAGTGAATGTTGGTGGATGGGGGGGGGGGCAATCAAGTAGGCTGCTTTGCTCTGGATGGTGTTGAGCTGCTGAGTGTTGTTGGAGCTGCACCCATCCAGGCAAGTGGAGAGTATTCCATCACACTCCTGACTTGTGCCTTGTAGATAGTGGACAGGCTTTGGGGAGTCAGGAGGTGAGTTACTCGCCTCAGGATTCCTAGCGTAGCCACGGTAATTCTATGGCTACTCCAGTTCAGTTTCTGGCCAATGGTAGCCCTCAGGATGTTGATAGTGGGGGATTCAGCGATGGTAATGCCAGTGAAAGTCAAAGGGAGATGGTTCGATTATCTCTTGTTGGAATCGCTCATTATCTGGCACTTGTATGGCACGAATGTTATTTGACACTTAGCTCACGCCTGGATATTGTCCATGTCTTGGTGCATTTCTACACAGACTGCTTTTCAGTATCTGAGAAGTCACGAAGGGTGCTGAACATTGTTCAATCATCAGCGAACATCCCCACTTCTGACCTTATGATTGATGGAAGGTCATTGATGAATCAGCTGAAGATGGTTGGGCCGAGGACACTACCCTGAGGAACTCCTACAGTGATGTCCTGGAGATCAGAAGATTGACCTCCATCAATCACAACCATCTTCCATTGCTCTAGTTTTGAATCCAGCCAGCGGAGGGCTTTCCCCTGATTCCCATTGACCTCAGTTTTGCTGGGGCTCCTTGATGCTATACTCGGTCAAATGCTGCCTTGATGTCAAGGGCAGTCACTCTCACCTCACCTCTTGAGTTCAGCTCTTTTGTTCATGTTTGAACAAAGGCTTTAATGAGGTCAGGAGCTGAATGGCCCTGGTGGAACCTAAACTGAGCATCACTGAACAGGTTCTTGCTGAGCAAGTGTCGTTTGATGGCACTGTTGAAGTCACCTTCCATCACTGTACTGATGATTGAGAGGAGGCTGATGGGGCGGTAATTGGCCGAGTTGGATTTGTCCTGCTTTTTGTGCACAGGACATACCTGGGCAAATTTCCACATTGCAGGGTAGATGCCAGTGTTTTAGCTGTACTGGAACAACTTGGCTAGGGGTGCAGCAAGTTCTGGGCACAGGTCTTCAGTACTACTGCCAGAATATTGTCAGGGCACAATAGCTTTTTCAGTATCCAATGCCTTCAGTCTTTTCTTGATATCACGTGGAATGAATCAAATTAGCTGAAGTCTGTCATCTGTGATGCTGGGGACTTCAGGAGGAGGCCGAAATCAGCCTCAACTCGGCCCTTCTGGCTGAAGATTGTTGCAAATGCTTCAGCCTTAGCTTTCACAGTGATGTGCTGGGCTCCCTCATCATTGAGGATGGCGATATTTGTGGAGCCACTTCCTCCAGGTAGTTGGATAATTGCCCACCACCATTCAGGGCTGGATGTGGCAGGACTGCAGAGCTTAGGCCTGATCCATTGCTTCTGGGTTCGCTTAGCTCTGTTCACTTAGCTTACGCAGTTTTACACGCAGATAGTCCTGGGTCGTAGCTTCATCAGGTTGACACCTCATTTTGAGGTATGCCTGGTGCTGCTCCTAGCATGCCCTCCTGCACGCTTCATTGAACCAGGGTTTGTCTCCTAGTTTGATGGTAATGGTAGAATGGGGAATATGCCGGGCCATGAGGTTACAGATTGTGGTTGAGTACAATTCTGCTGCTGCTGATGGCACACGACGCCTCATGGATGTCCAGTTTTGCATTGCTAGATCTGTTCGAAATCTGTCCCATTTCGCACGGTGATAGTGCCACACAACACGATGGAGGGAATACCAAATGGGAAGTTGGGACTTTATCTCCACAAGGTCTGTGCAGTGGTCACTCCTACCAACACTGTCATGGACAGATGCATCTGCGGCAGGCGGATTGGTGAGGACGAGGTCACTAGTGGTGCTACTGAGCCACTCTTGGTGATGGACATTGAAGTCCCCCACCCAGAATACATTTTGTGCCCTCGCCACCCTCAGTGCTTCCTCCAAGTGCTGTTCAACATTGAGGAATACTGACTCATCAGCTGAGCGAGGGCGGTAGGTGGTAATCAGCAGGAGGTTTCCTTGTCCATGTTTGATCTGATGCCATGAGACTTCGTGGGGTCCAGGGTCGTTGTTGAGGGCAAATCCGTCCCTTCTGTATGCCACTGTACCTCTGCTGGGTCTGTCCTGCCGGTGGGACAGGACATACCCAGGGATGATGATGGCAGTGTCTGAGACATTGCCCGTGAGTATGGCTTTTTCAGGCTGTTGCTTGAATAGTCTGTGGGAGAGCTCTCCCAACTTCGGCTGGGCTCCCAACAAGCCCCCAGATGTTAGTCAGGAGGACTTCGCAGGGTGGACAGGGCTGGGTTTGCCGTGGTCGTTCCCGGTCAATGCTGGGTGGTCTGTGCAGTTTCATTCCTTTTTATTGACTCCGTAGTAGTTAGTTACAACTGAGTGGCTTGCTAGGCCACGTCAGAGGGCATGTAAGAGTCAATCATATTGCTGTGGGTATGGAGTCAGGGTATGGACAGCAGATTTCCTTCCGTTAAGGACATTAGTGAACCAGATGGGTTTTTACAACAATCGACAATGGTTTCATGGCCATCACCAGACTAGCTTTTAATTCCAGATTTATTAATAGAATTCAAAGTCCACCTTCTGCTGTGGTGGGATTCGAACCCATGTCCCCAGAACAATACCCTGGGTCCCTGGTTTATTAGTCCAGTGACAATACCACTACACCAACGCCTCCCCATATTATGATTGTTCTAAATTCCTCTCTTTCTGTAACTTCTACATTACCAGTTACTATAGAGATGGTACTGGTGTCCTCCACCGTGAAAACTGAGGCAAAATACTGATTTAGTGTCTCCGCCATTTCTGTGTCCCCCTCTATCAACATCCCAGTCTCATCCTCCAAGGGACCAATATTCACTTTAGCTACTCTCTTACCTTTCATATACTTAAAGAAGCTTTTGCTATCCGCGTTTATATTTTGTGCTAATTTTCTTTCATAATGTACTTTTTCACTTTTTATTTATTTTTTAGTAACCCTTTGTTGATCTTTAAATATTTCCCAATCCTCCAGCCTGCCAGTGGCCTTTGCAATATGGTAAGCCTTAGTCTTTGTCTTTATGTTATCCTTAACTTCCTTGCTTAGCCATGGATGTCATTCCCCCTCTTCGAATCTTTCTTCCTCTTTGGAATACATTTTAGTTGGGAGGAATTGAATTTCTCCTGAAATATCTGCCACTGCCCATCAACTTTCCTCCCTTTTAGTCTTCCTGCCCAGTCCACGAGGGCCAAATCAGTCCTCATGTCTATGTAATTACCTTTGTTTGACTCCAGAACGCTGGAGCGGGACTCCAGTTTCTCGCCCTCAAAATGGATTTGAAATTCCAGCAAGCTATGATCACTGTTCCGTAGAGGATCCTTAACTATGAGATCATTAGTTAATCCCACCTCATTTCACAATGCCAAATCTAGAATAGCCTGCTCCCTAGTTGGTTCCACAACATACTGCTCCAAAACACAATCTCTAATGCATTCAATGAACTCTCCCTCGGAGCTACCTTTGACAATTTGACTAATCCAGTCTATATACATATTAAAATCACCCTTGCCGTACCTTTCTCACAAGTTCTCTCAGTATTTCTTGGTTTATACTGTTCCCCACTGCGGGACTACTGTTTGGGGAACTATAGATTACTCCCACCAGGGACTTCTTCCCCTTTCTATTACTTATTTCTATGCACACTGAATCTATGTCTTAATCTCCAGTGCCTATATCATTTCTCACCATAGTACTGATATTTTTCTCTACTAACAATGCTACACCTCTTCCTTTTCCTTCCTGTCTATCCTTCCAAAATACTAAGTACCCTTGGATATTCAATTCCCAAACCTGAATTCCCTGCAACCACGTATCAGTCATCGCCAATAAATCATACCCATTCGTCTTCATTTGTGCTGTTAACTCATTTATTTTATTCCGAATGATTCCTGCATTCAGATACAAAGCTTTTAAGTTTGTTTGATTATCAATTTTCAAAGTTACATAGAAGTTCAATGAAAGTCGGACCATATCAACCATTGACAGCTCCGTCCTCATCCATGTGTGAGGCTCCAGTTCATGTTACAGGAGTTGACACGGCTCTGTGACCACCTCCTTATTGAATCTGATTCACCTCACACACTGCTCCTGGGTTAGGTGTAGGTGGGAAAAGTGCTCTTGGAAAACCCAGGCTGGGTAGGGAAGAACCCCTTTGTCCTCCCGCTTTACAGAGCTTCCCCTCTCTGCAGCCTCTGCTCCATTTGTTGGTCATGTTACAGACCCAGAGGCACTGTAACTACAGTCCCCATACCTCGTCCAGAGTTGGGTCACAAATCCTCTTTTTTCACTGAATCTTTGCAGCAGCTCCCAACACGACCTCCAGAAAACCATCCACAGCACCGCCACTAACTTTACAATAGCAGAAGTAAGTCAAAAGCCCCTCACCTGTAAGTTGGATGTCTGGTCCTTTGAAATAACACTAGAGGAGGTTCTTCATGCTGCTGAATGTACTTTCAGCTGAGAGTGACTAACACAGGCAGTCAGTGGACATGCACAGACAAAGTGTCAAAGATATACATCAAATATGTCGGATTAGCTGATTGACGTCAATTCAAACGCTTCCTCACACTAACAGCACATGCATGGTATACCCAGGCTAGATCCCTTCCCAGCATGGGGCACTATGCTGGACACACGAGAAGTGGCTGGCTGTGCAGTGCACATCATTTTCTCTATCCAGGTTTCATCGCATTGGCACCAGTGCTGCCACAGAGTGAAAATCACAGCAGAGGAAGATATAGAGTGAAAGCAACTCACTTCAAAAAGGGAAATGGGAAAAGACTTGACGGCATAATGTTTTCAATAATATGTGAAATGGAAGGGAAATGGGACTAATTGGAAGGGTGAGACCATGAGAATATTAAAATTAAGGTGCTGCCAGACCGGGAGCCAATGTAGATCAGTGAGTACGGGGTAATGGGTGATCAGGATTTGGTGTGAGTTAGGATACAGTCAGCAGAGGTTTATAACTGGGAGGGTGACCGGGATAGAATTGGAATAGTCAAGTGTGGATTTAACAAAGGCGCAGATGAGGGCTTATTCAGCAGATGGGCTGAGGCAGAGGTGATGATGGGTGATGTTACAGAGGTGGTAGTAGGTCGGGTTGGTGTGGGGGGGAATATGGCGATGAACTCATCTCAGGTATAAATATAAAACAGAGGTTACAAACAGTCTCTTTCAGCCTCAGACATTGGATAGGTAGGGGAATACAGATAGTGGATATAGTGTGGACTTTGTGACAGAGACTGAACACAGTGGCTTACGTCTTCCAAAGATTTACATGACAAGAAAACTAAATCAGTGAAATGTGGTTTATAGATCTAATGGTTGGATACAGAGACTTACCAGGGACACCAATAATCGCGAGGATGGGATAGTAAATCGTTTCAATCATTTTCAGAGCATAATAGATCCGAAATTCTAATATCATCCAAACATAATCAGCAGTAACCAGGCCAAACCAAAAGGAGAAAGTCCTGCTGTCCATTGTTGTAATATTCCAATCTATTGTCCTCAGATTCTGACCCATTGTTGCAATATTCTTATCAATTGTTCCGAGATTCTGATCGACCCAATCTCTGTCTCTCTCTGCAGCCATGGATCCCTGTTAGTGCCGTGGGTAATGCTCCCACTGAAACTATGAGTTAACACATTGAAAGGACTCCCTTATTAATAGAACAGGGAAAACCTCCAGTGACACAATTGGGGTCCATAGTGACTGACATTAATTACAGTCAATGAACAAACAGGTTCAGTTAACACCTTTTTCTCCAACAATTTTTGTACCACAATAGTGTGGAAGTGTTCCTATGTCTAGTTGGGATATATGAGGTTTGTTGAAAAAAGGAATGGTGGAAATAGCAGAGGCACTGGCCAGAAGCTTTCAATCATCCTTGGATCCGGGAGTGCTGACAGAGGACTGGAGGGTTGCAAATGTTACAACCTGCTTAAAAAAGGAGACATGAACTGAACCCTGCAACTACTGACCAGTCAGTCTAATGTCAGTGGTTGGAAATTTCTAGAGGCCATAACCCTGTACAAACATATATCTTTCTTGGAAAAACATGGTATAATAAATAACAAACAGCACGGATAGGTTAATGACCAATCACGTCTGATAATCATGATCAAGTTCGTTGATAACATAACTGAGTGTTGAAGAGGATAGTGTGTTTTATGTTATGTTTACGGACTTTCAAAAGGCCTGTGATCAAATGACATGTCATAGACTTGTTATGAAAATATTGGAATAGCAATTTTTTAAAGTGTGAAAATAGATAAGTCCCCTGGGCCAGATGGGATTTATCCTAGGATTCTCTGGGAAGCCAGGAAGGAGATTGCAGAGCTTTTGTCCTTGATCTCTACGTCGTCATTGTCGACAGGAATAGTGCCGGAAGACTGGAGGATAGCAAATGTTGTCCCCTTGTTCAAGAAGGGGAGTAGAGACTGCCCTGGTAATTATAGACCTGTGAGCCTTACTTGGGTTGTGGGTAAAATGTTGGAAAAGGTTATAAGAGATAGGATTTATAATCATCTTGAAAAGAATAAGTTCATTAGCGATAGTCAGGACGGTTTTGTGAAGGGTAGGTCGTGCCTCACAAACCTTATTGAGTTTTTTGAGAAGGTGACCAGACAGGTGGATGAGGGTAAAGCAGTGGATGTGGTGTATATGGATTTCAGTAAGGCGTTTGATAAAGTTCCCCACGGTAGGCTATTGCAGAAAATACGGAAGTATGGGATTGAAGGTGATTTAGAGCTTTGGATCAGAAATTGGCCAGCTGAAAGAAGACAGAGGGTGGTGGTTGATGGCAAATGTTCATCCTGGAGTTTAGTTAATAGTGGTGGACCGCAAGGATCAGTTTTGGGGCCACTGCTGTTTGTCATTTTTATAAATGACCTGGATGAGAGTGTAGACGGGTGGGTTAGTAAATTTGCGGATGACACGAAGGTCGGTGTAGTTGTGGATAGTGCTGAAGGATGTTGTCGGTTTCAGAGGGACATAGATAGGCTGCGGAGCTGGGCTGAGAGATGGCAAATGGAGTTTAATGCGGAAAAGTGTGAGGTGATTCACTTTGGAAGGAGTAACAGGAATGCAGAGTACTGGGCTAATGGGAAGATTCTTGGTAGTGTAGATGAACAGAGAGGTCTTGGTGTCCAGGTACATAAATCCCTGAAAGTTGCCACCCAGGTTAATAGGGCTGTTAAGAAGGCATATAGTGGTTTAGCTTTTATTAGTAGGGGGATCGAGTTTCGGAGCCACGAGGTCATGCTGCAGCTGTATAAAACTCTGGTGCGGCCGCACCTGGGTATTGCGTACAGTTCTGGTCACCGCATTATAGGAAGGATGTGGAAGCTTTGGAAAGGGTGCAGAGGAGATTTACTAGGATGTTGCCTGGTATGGAGTGAAGGTGTTACGAGGAAAGGCTGTGGGACTTGAGGTTGTTTTCGTTGGAGAGAAGGAGGAGGAGAGGTGACTTAATAGAGACATATACGATAATCAGAGGGTTAGATAGGGTGGATAGTGAGAGTCTATTTCCCCGGATGGTGATGACAAACTCGAGAGGACATAGCTTTAAGTTGAGGGGTGATAGATATAGGACAGATGTCAGAGGTAGTTTCTTTACTCAGAGAGTAGTAGGGGCGTGGAACGCCCTGCCTGCAACAGTAGTGGACTCGCCAACTTTCAGGGGATTTAAGTGGTCATTAGATAGACATATGGATGAAAATGGAATAGTGTAGGTCAGATGGTTTCACAGGTCGGCTCAACATCGAGGGCCGAAGGGCCTGTACTGCGTTGTAATGTTCTATGTTCTATGTTCTATGAAAAATGGAGCACATGGATTAATGTGACAGTCATAGCGTGGATATGACACTGACTCAGGGACAGAAAGTAGAGAGAAGTGATGAAGGGTCATTGTTCAGACTGGTGGAGGGGGAGTATTCAGTGTTGTTTCTCAGGGGTTAGTATTAGAATCAGTGCTCTTCCTGACTTGTAGATAGATGTACAAGTGATAGAGACTTGTATGTAAAAAAACATAATTTCAATGCTTGCAGATGACATGAAACTCATAAATAAGGATGGCAAAGGCGCAGACCACAGAATTATCCAATCTCACTGACTTAAATTTATTATAGACTCTAATACAAATTTAAAATTATTTATCACTCTCTCTTACTTATTTGTGTGATTTGCCTATGAGTGTGCACTTGAATGTGCACCGTATATTACATAGAACATAGAACATACAGCACAGAACAGGCCCTTCGGCCCACAATGTTGTGCCGATCCTTTGTCCTCTGTCAAGGACAATTTAATCTATACCCCATCATTCTCCTTTATCCATATACCTATCCAAAAGCCTTTTGAAAGTCCCTAAAGTTTCTGACTCAACAACTTCCCCGGGCAAGGCATTCCATGCCTCGACCACTCTCTGGGTAAAGAACCTTCCCCTGACATCCCCCTTATATCTCCCACCCTTCACCTTAAATTTATGACCCCTTGTAACGCTTTGCTCCACCCGGGGAAAAAGTTTCTGACTGTCTACCCTATCTATTCCCCTGATCATCTTATAAACCTCTATCATGTCACCCCTCATCCTTCTCCTTTCTAATGAGAAGAGGCCTAGAATGTTCAGCCTTTCCTCGTAAGACTTATTCTCCATTCCAGGCAACATCCTGGTAAATCTCCTCTGCACCCTCTCCAAGGCTTCCACATCCTTCCTAAAATAAGGCGACCAGAACTGCACACAGTACTCCAAATGAGGCCTTACCAAGGTCCTGTACAGCTGCATCATCACCTCACGGCTCTTAAATTCAATCCCTCTGCTAATGAACGCTAACACCCCATATGCCTTCTTCACAGCCCTATCCACTTGAGTTGCAACTTTCAATGATCTATGCACATAGACCCCAAGGTCTCTCTGCTCCTCCACATGCCCAAGAACCCTACCGTTAACCCAGTATTTTGCATTCATGTTTGTCCTTCCAAAATGGACGACCTCACACTTTTCAGGGTTAAACTCCATCTGCCACTTTTCAGCCCAGCACTGCAACCTATCCAAGTCCCTTTGCAGACGACAATAGCCCTCCTCGGTATCCACAACTCCACCAACCTTTGTATCATCTGCAAATTTACTGACCCACCCTTCGACTTCCTCATCCAAGTCGTTAACAAAAATCACAAACAGGAGAGGACCCAGAACTGATCCCTGTGGCACGCCACTGGTAACTGGGCTCCAGGCTGAGTATTTACCATCTAAGACCACTCTCTGCCTTCTATCAGTTAGCCAATTCTTAATCCAACTGGCCACATTCCCCACTATCCCATGCCTCCTGACTTTCTCCATAAGTCTACCATGGGGGACCTTATCAAATGCCTTACTAAAATCCATGTACACCACATCCACTGGTTTACCCTCATCCACTTGCTTGGTCACCTGCTCAAAGAATTCAATCAGGCTTGTGAGGCAAGACCTACCCCTCACAAAACCGTGCTGACTGTCCCGAATCAAGCAGTGTCTTTCCAGATGCTCAGAAATCCTATCCCTCAGCACCTTTTCCATCAACTTGCCTACCACCGAAGTAAGACTAACTGGCCTGTAATTCCCAGGGTTGTTCCTATTCCCTTTCTTGAACAGGGGCACAACATTTGCCACCCTCCAATCACCTGGTACCACCCCCGTCAGCAGAGAAGATGAAAAGATCATTGCCAGCGGCTCTGCAATTTCATCCCTTGCTTCCCATAACATCCTTGGATATACCCCGTCAGGCCCGGGAGACTTGTCTATCTTCAAGTTATTCAAAAACCCCAACACATCTTCCCTCCTAACGAGCACTTCCTCGAGCTTACCAGTCTGTTTCACACCGTCCTCTTCAGTAATACACCCCTTCTCATTCGTAAATACCGAAGAGAAGTACTCATTCAAAACCTCACTTATCTCTTCCGGCTCAACACACAGTCTCCCGCTATGGTCCCCCTAGTCATCCTCATATTTCTGACATACGCGTAAAAGGCCTTGGGGTTTTCTTTTATCCTACCCGCCAAGCATTTTTCATGCCCTCTCTTAGCTCTCCTAATCCCTTTCTTCAGATCCTTCCTGGCCATCTTGTATCCCTCCAGAGCTATGCCTGTGCCCTTTTTCCTCAACTTTATATACGCCTCCTTCTTCTTCCTAACAAGACTCTCAACCTCTCTTGTCAACCACGGTTCCCTCACATGACCATCCCTTCCCTGTCTGACAGGGACATGCTTATCAATGGCCCCTACTATCTGCTCCTTGAAAAAGTTCCACATTTCGACCGTGCCCTTCCCTGCCAGCATATGCTCCCAACTTATGCTCCTCAGTTCCTGCCTGACAGCATCATATCTACCCTTCCCCCAATTGTAAACCTTGCCCTGTTGCACATACCTATCCTTCTCCATTACCACAGTGAATGCTACAGAATTGTGATCACTATCTCCAAAGTGCTCGCCCACCAACAGCTCTATCACTTGCCCTGGTTCATTACCTAGTACCAAATCCAATATTGCCTCCCCTCTGGTCGGGCAGTCTACATACTGAGTCAGAAAAGCTTCCTGGACATACTGCACAAACACTACCCCATCCAAACTATTCGATCTAAAGAGTTGCCAATCAATATTTGGGAAGTTGAAATCCCCCATTTTTATTATTTTATTCAGATCCAGTTTAGATTGTTAAGTATAATAAACGCACCTCTTGTTTGAACTCAAGAAAACCTGTCCGATTGGTTCTTTCACGATCACAATAATGGTAAAAGGTAAAATACTCACTGAGGTAGTCAGCACGTCCACTGCTAAAAAGGAACAAATCCAGTTGCGAACAAATGAAAGATAGGACAAGAGGGAAGACTGAGACCTCTCCTCACCTGCTGTAACAGAAATGTGGAGGTTCTCGAGATTGTAACCCAACGACAAACGAGAAATTGGAAGTGTCATAGAGTCACAGAGTTATACAGGACAGAAACAGTCCCTTCGCACCACTGTGTCCTTGTCGGCCATCAAGCCTGTCCATTTTAATCCCATTTTCCAGCACCAGTCCAGTAACCTTGTATGCTATATGGCACTTCAAGTGCTAATCTAAATACTTCTTAAATCCTGTAAGGGTCCTGCCTCTTCCACCCCTTCAGGTAGTGGGTTCCGGATTCCAACCACCCTCCGGTGAATTTTTCTCCCGCAAATCCCCTCTAAACCGCCTGCCCCTTAACTTAAATCAATGCCCCATGGTTACTGACACCTCCAAGAAGGGAAAAGATTTCTTCCTATCTACCCTATCTGTGCCCTCATAATTTGTCGTGCTTTCCGTCTCTCACTCTTTTCGAATAAAGGAGGTAGATTCGCAATAAGGGAGTTACATATAGAGTGAAGTAACTTGGTGCAGGCGAAAACCCCTCTCTGTTGAAAAGTTGAGTAATGTAGCAGGACAGTTGGGGATTACTCTCCGTCCAAAGCTAGGAAACCCGAAATCCTAAGACTTGTGGCCAACCATTTTTCACTTGAAGCTGAAGACTCAAACAGAGTTAGAATCACTAACAGATAGAGTAATGTTAGCTAAGGTAAAACTAGAACAGAAGAGACAAGAATTAGAATTCCAGAGAGCGTGAGAAAGAGCAGAGTGATTGTCAAGAAAGGGAAAAAGTAAGAGTGTTCCAGAAGGAGAAGGAGGAAAGGGAGTTAAGGTGGCTCAAACAACTCGATGAAGACCCAGTGCACCTGGTGAAGGCACAGCTAGTGTGTGAGCTGCCCCCAGCTCAGGACCATGTGCTGAACTCTTAAACTTCTCCCAGTTCATTCCAAAGTTCAATGAGGAGGATGTGGGAGAATGTTTCATCACTTTTGATAAGCTTGCAAAGCAGCTGAAATGGCCGGAAGACAGCTGGATGCTGTTTTTACAAAACATAATAACAGGGAAAGCCCATGGGGTTTATTCACTGCTGCCAGATAAAAGTTCATTAGATTATGAGGTGACTAAAAATGCTATCCTGGGTGTACATGAGATAGTATCGGAAGTCACCGCCAATGATTCTGAACCCTCGGAAAGCAGCCTGGCTAAACTGACCTCGAGTTTGAAGGAGTTACGCAGCTAAGGAATATAGGAACATCGGAGCTGAATTCAACCATTCAGCCCATCGATCCTGCTCGACTATTCAATATGATCCTGGCTGATCATCCTCTTCAATGCCTTTTCCCAACACTATCCTCATATCCCCTTATGTCAGTGGTATATAGAAATCTGTCAATCTCTGTTTTAAACATAGTCAATGACTGCGCTTCCATAGCCCTCTGGGGTAGAGAATTCCAAAGGTTCACAACCCTCTGAGTAAAGAAATCACTCCTCATCTCTGTCCTAAATGGCTTTCAAATTGTGTCCCTTGGTTCTAGACTCCCCAACCAGGGGAAACATCTTAGCTGCCTTGTCTATCCCTTTAAGTATTTTGTAGGTTTCAATGAGATCACCGTTCATTCTTCGAAACTCGAGAGAATACATGGTCAGTTTCTTCAATCTCTTTTCGTAGAACAGTCCCGCCATCCCAGGAACAAGTCTGGTGAATCTTTGTTACAGTCCCTCTATGGTCATAATATCCTTCCTCAGATAAGGGGACCAAAACTGCACACAGTACTCCAGGTGCGATCTAACCAGGTTCTATGCAATTGAATCAAGACTTCACTACTCCTGTATTCAAATCCTCTAACGATAAAAGTAACACACATTAGCCTTCCTAAATGCTTGCTGCACCTGCATGTTAGCTTTAAGTGACCTATTGACAAGGACACCCAGGTCCCTTTGTACATCTACACTTTCTCATCTCTTACCATTTAAGAAATACTCTGCACATCTATTAATTCTACCCAAGTGGCCCACCTCACATTTTTCCACATTATATTCCATCTACCATGTTCTTGCCCACTCGCTAAGTCTGTCCAAATCCCCTTGAAGCCGTTTTGCATCTTCCTCATAACTCACATTCCCACCTAGTTTTGTGTCATCTGCAAACTTGAACATATTACTTTGGTCCCCATATCCAAATCATCGATATATATTGTGAACAGCTGGGGCCCAAGCACACATCCCTTTGGCACCCCACTAGTCACATCCTGCCAACGCAAGAATGGCCCGTTTATTCCTACTCTCTGTTTCCTGCCTGTTAACCAATTCTTACTGCATGTCAGTATATTACCTCCTTTCCCATGTGTTTTAATTTTACTTACCAATCTCCTGTGGGGCACTTTACCAAAAGCCTCCCGAAAATCCACCGGCTCCCCTTTTCTATTCTGTGAGTAACATCCTAAAAAAACCCCAACAGGTTCGGCATGAATGATTTCCTATTCATAAATCCATGTTGACTCTGCCCAATCAGATCCATTTATCACATACTTTAGAATAGATTCTAGCACTTTCCCTCGTACTAATGGAAGCCTAACAGGTCTGTAATTCCCAATTTTCTCTTTCCCTCCCTTCTTAAATAGTGGGGTGTCATTTGCGACCTTCCAATCTGCAGGAAGCGTTCCAGAATTGATGGAATTTTGAAAGTGGATCACCAATATGTCTACAATCCCCATAACTACTTCCTTCAACACTCTGGGATGTAGAATATCAGATCTTGATGAATTATCAACCTTCAGCACGATTACATTCGCCAATACAACTTCTTACTAATACTAATTTCCCTCAATTCCTCATTCTCCCAAATCCCTTGGATCTCTAATTCTGGGAGATTTCTTGTATCTTCCACAGTGAAGAAAGACACAAGATAATCATTTAGCTTCTCTGCCATTTCTTTATTCTCCATTATAAATTCTCCTGACTCTGCCTGTAATGGACCCACATTTGTCTTTGCTAAATGCTTCCTTTAAAAGTACCTATAGAAGATTTTGCAATGCATTTTTGAGTTTACTTTTGACCAGTAGATATGGAGACTCAAGATAGAGCCCACATATGAAAACCTCAGAATGGTGATCCTTCTCCAGGAGTTTGCACTGTATTAAGGCAGGCCACCTCCCATTAAAACCCACACAGAGGAACAAAAGGTTCAAAGAGCCAGACAGGTTGCAATTCTGGCCGATGACTTTTCCTTGGTACACAAGGCCTTACCCCAAATGTAAACCCTTCCCTAGTCACTCCAAAGACCCGAGAATAAAAGGTGGGAGGGTGATAGGAGCCCGAACAGCCATGGGCAAGAAGGAAAGGCTGGACACACAGGGGACCCTCCTCAGGCCAAATTGGATATTACTGAGAGCAGGAGGAGTGGCTGAGACCTGTGTGTTTCCACTGTAATAAGGCAGGTCACCATCGGGCTGAATGCTGGAAGTTATGGGAAAACCTGTAGCGTTAATCAGGGTCCACCAGATCAGTGCAGGAAAAGGGGCCCTGATGGAAAGCACGGCAGATCAGGATGTGTCTTTGCATCAATCAGACCCAGTAAACCTACCACTGAAATTGCGGGAAAACTTAACAAAATCCCTGAGAGTTACCAGAATGTTTTCCCAAGGAAAGGTGAACCCATACACCTCGACTGAGGCAAGCAAGTCCATAGTCATTTTCAGGGATACAGGGGCCACCCAATCCCTTCTGCTGAGAAAATACATGACCTTTCCTCCAGAGAGTGCAGTGAATGCTAGAGTGTTAGCGAATGGTATCGGAAGACAGTATATGCACCTTAATATGAGCTGCACTTGGAGTGTGACCCAGTTTCAGGACTGGTAACCATCGGGATTGTCCCTAGTTTATCAGTGTATGGGTCGACCTGCTCCTGGGTAATGCTCTGACTGGGGAAAAGGTGGTAGCTTCCCCAGTAGTTCTTTAGAGACCAAAAGAGGTCCGGGAGACAGAGCAGTTACAGAAGAAGGTCCCCGGCATTCTCCCTGATTGTGTGGTGACTCGGTCCATCGCCAAACAATCCCCTGGCCTAACACTGCAGACGGATGACCCTACTGTCTGTTTGGCTGAAACCTTCTTTGGGATGTTAGAGGACCCAAAGGATGTGTTAAACTGATTTTCCTTAGTTGAGCCTCAACAACCTGAACCAGTGTTAAAAAGTAGCACAGAATGTCCAAACTAAAACTGAAGCAGAGGGAGTTGCAGAGTGTTACTATTTAAAGAATGAGGTGCTGATGAGGAAGTGTAGACCTCCTGACAGACCTGTGGATGAAGAGTGGACAGTGGTTCACCAGATAGTGGTGCCACTGAGGTACCTTACTATTTCTTCAAGAATGGCCCACGAGATTCCAATGACTGGACATGTCATTGCATGAAAAATCAAAGCCCGCATAAGACAGTATTTTGACTGGTCACAACTCCACAAAGATGTGGTGGAGTTCTGTAAAACTGCTCACACATGTCAGGTTCTGGGGAAGTCCCAACCTGCAATAAAACCTGCACCCCTAATTCCCATACCAACTTTTGGGGAACCCTTAAGCAGAATGCTGGTGAATTGTGTGGGACAACTGCTGAACACAAAACGGGACTACCAGTATCTTCTCACCTTTATGGATGTGGTGACCCGATTCCCAGAGGCCATTCGCCCGAAGAACCATCTCTGCCAAGGTAGTGGTGGAGGGGCTAACCCAATTCTTTACTCGATATGGGCTGTCTGCTGAGATCCGGGTGGACCAGGGCACACATTCTACGTGCAGTATTTTTGAAAAGGTCATGGGTTTTCTGGACATAACCTAGCTAAAGTCCGTAGCCTATCACCCACTGTCACAAGGGGCTTTGGAGCAGTACCACCCGATCCTAAAGACAATGATCAGGCCATACTGCTATGAGTTACCCCATGACTGGGACAAAGGGTTGGGATTTCTCCTGTTGGATACCAGGGACTTATCCAATGATTCCACTGGCTTTAGTCTGTTTGAATTAGTTTATGGAGACAAGGTGAGAGGTCCTCTTAAAAGAATCAAGGAGAGGTTTTTGGGACACAGGGATGAGTCTTCCATTTTAGACGACATTTCCATGCTCTGGGAGTGGCTCCCGAGAGCCTGTGCAATGGCTCAGGAACACCTAATGACCTCTCAGGCAGCTATGAAAAGATAAGGAGACAGAAATGTCAAGGCTGGAACGTTTCAGCCCAGAGACCATGTATTGTTACTACTCCCAATTCAGGGTGAACCCCTGAAATCCCAGTTCAGTGGTCCATATCGAGTGACAAAAGGAAAATTCAGGTAAATTATTTAATTGACACCCAGACGAAAGGAAAACAAGTAAAGGCTGTGGAGGGGACAGACACGTACAGATCTGTCAGACAGTCAGGAGTGAAGGATTGGAAAGGACAGTGAGGACAGGTTAGAGGAGGGCCAGGAGTACTCCCAACTGGAACCCCCTGCTCTCCGATTGGTCAACCCTGAAATGTTAGATAGATTAGACCCCACGCTCTCCTCCTTAAATGCAGGTCAAAGAGGCACCCTAAAAAGGCTCAGAACAGCATTTACAGAAAAGCGCAAGGGCAAGGAAAGTTCCCAAAAACGGTGGCAATGGTGTTGGAGATGCCTTACCTAGTCAAAGTGCCGCAAGAGAGTGCAATGAAAGTTGGACAGACACTTGCGAGCGGTAATGTCCCCAAGGACATAGGGCAGATCAGAAAAAAGATGCTCCCCATCGTAAAGGGAAAAGGGAACGGCAAACACCCTAAAGTAAACAGCACTTGTGTACCTCACCAGAAAGCTAAAAGTAAGGTCAGTGTGGATCTACCCACTGAAGAACCCAATGATCAGATCCCAAACCCAAAGCTCATCAAACCCAACAATTTCAAAACAGAACTCAGCAAGAACAGCCAGGATCAAATCTGACACATAACCATCCTCGTCAAAACTCCAACACAATTAGATCAGTACACCTGTAACAGACAATGTCAGCTGCAGTAAATCCAAGATTAATGTGTGAATTTGTGAAGTTATTATTGAGAATGAATGTGGGTTTCCTTCTATTTCCTCCCACAATTCTGTCATGAAATGTCCCTATTCTCACTTTTCTTTCCATGTGCTGCGGCGGTGTCAAGATAACACGATGTGCCAAATGAGGAATTTTAATTCATCAGTTGGAAACTTACACTAAACATTTAATGGAGAAAATCCTGCAGTTAACCATGAAAAAACAGGCAGCCAAGATGGCCACCACAATTGTTATCTGAAACACCTTTTCACATTCCAAGGCCTCCAACAGGAGACACATATATTATGAGCCTGGACCCAAATCACTGGCTTGCTCTAGTGCTTCATTTACCTAAGCTTACAATCATTAACACGGCATACAAGGCCATCCTGACTCATTGACTTTGAAAGAGCAAACTTCTCGGTATATATCTCCCCAGGGCTCAGTAAATAGCAGTATTCTGAGCCCTGGGGAGATATAATTTCTAATCTTGAATCTCATTATAAGGGTACAAAGATTACACTGCTGCAGTCATGAGACCTTCTGTCCATCTCTGTGAAAGCTGGGAGTTTCCCCTGGACAAAGACAGACAAGCCAGTGATTCAAACTGTGCAGAAGCAGAAGGGCTGTGCCCCTGCTCCACCCCCCCCCCCCCCCACCTCTCAGTCCGTCTCTCTCTCCAGATAACATCACAAGTTTGAAAAAAACATGCGACTGTGGGCCCTCCAAGCCTTCCGATTGCTGCAGACAGAGTAACCAGTTGAAGAAAGCCACCTACAAATCTGCCTCCAAGAAAACACTGAGCCATGTGTGCCTGCCACAAATGCACTTCAACCAGCCAAAAACTTCAGGAAAACAATTTCAGCCAGAAGACCACCGAATCGTCCAACCTCACAGAATAACAAAGAAGAACAAAGAACAGTGCAGCACAGGAACAGGCCATTCGGCCCTCCAAGCCTGCACCGATCTTGATGCCTGCCTAAACTAAATCCTTCTGCACTTCCGGGGCCCATATCCCTCTATTCCCATCCTGTTCATGTATTTGTCAAGATGTCTCTTAAACGTCGCTATCATACCTGCTTCCACCACCTCCCCTGGCAGCAAGTTCCAGGCACTCACCACCCTCTGTGTAAAAAACTTGCCTCGCACATCCCCTCTAAACTTTGCACCTCGTACCTTAAACCTATGTCCAGTAGTAACTGACTCTTCCACCCTGGGAAAAATCTTCTGACTATCCACTCTGTCCATGCCGCACATAACTTTGTAAACCTCGATCATGTCAGCTACCAGGAAAGGTTATATAGTCTGGGGCTGTTCTCCTTGGAACAGAGAAGGCAGAGGGGAAATGTGATTCAAATGTACAAAATTGCGTGAGGCCTGGATGGAGTGGAGGTGAAGGGTCTATTCACCTTAGCAGAGAGATCAGTGACGAAGTGGCATAGATTTAAAGTGCTTGGTAGAAAGACTATAGGGGAGATGAGGACTTTACTTTCTCCCAGAGGGTGGTGGGAGTCTGGAATTCATTGCCCGGAAGGGTAGTTAAGGCAGGAACCCACAACTCATTCCAAACGGAATATGCACCTCATGTGCCGTAATCTATCAAATGCTGGAAGGTGGGATTAGAATGGGTGGATCGTTTTCAGCTGGCATTGACACGATGCGCCAAGTGGTCTCTTTATGTGCTATAAACTTTCTATGATTCTAAGATGAAACTCAGGCAATGTTGAAAGACGAGGTAGGTCAGATACTAGACTGGTTTGAAATTGAGAAAGAGGAAGTATTAGATTAGCTATCTGTACTTAAAGTGGATAAAAACCAGGACCAGATAACATGCATCCAAGGATACTGAGGGAAGTGAGGGTGGAAATCGCAGAGGTACTGACCATAATTTTTCAATCTTCCTTAGACTCGGGGGTGATGACAGAGGGCTGGAGAATTGCAAACGTTACACCCTTGTTCAAAAGAGGGTGTAAAGTTAAGCACAGCCACTACAGGCCAGTCAGTTGAACTACAGTGGTGGGAAAACTTGTAGAAAAAATAATTTGGGACAAAATCAATAGTCACGTGGACAAATGCGAGTTAATAACGGAAAGCCAGCATGGATTTCGTAAGGGAAAATCATGTTTAACTAACTTGCTGGAGTTTTTGAGGTGGTAACAGAGAGAGTTGATGAAGGCAATGGTGTTGATGGGGTTTACATGGACTTTCATATAACAGTCTATTCAGATTCAATTGAACCATGAATTCGATCTTGGAATTCAGAGTAGAATCTCAGAATTTGCCGATGACACCAAACTTGGAGGAGTGGTAAACAGTGAGGATGATCTAAACTGCCTACAACAGGATAGAGATAGGCTATCAGAATGGGCAGAGAAGTGGCAGGTGGAATTTAATACAGAGGAGTGTGAGGTGATGCATTTTGGCAGGAGCAATAGTGTGAGGCTATGCAGACAGAATGGTACAGTTCTAAAGAGTATGCAGGAACAGATGGACCTGTGTGTGGATGTGCAGAGATCTTTGAAGGTGGACGGACATATTGAGAGAATGACTACAAAGCATATGAGATCTTGAGCTTCTTAAATAGAGGCATAGAGTACAAAGCAGGAAGTTATGCTGAAAATGTATACAACTCTGGTTAGGCCCCAAGTGGAGTATTGTGTCCAGCTCTGGTCATCATACTTTAGGAAGGATGTGACTGTCCTTGAGAGGGTGCAGAGGAGATTTACCAGAATTGTTCCAGGGATGGGGTTTTTGTTACAATACTAGGTTGGAAAAGCTGGGATTGTTCTCCCTGGAGTAATTGCGATTGAGGGAATATTTCCTAGAAGTGTATAAGATTATAAGAGAATCATAGAGAATCACAGAGCTGTTACAGCACAGATGGAGCTCATTCAGCCCATTGCATCTGCACCTGTTCTCCGAGTGAGTAATTCACTTAGCGCCATTTCCCTGCCTTTCCCCCATAATCCTACACATTCTTCCTTTTCAGGTGTCTAAATAATTCCCTTTCGAATGTGTCAAGTGAACCTCTTTCAATCACACTCTCTGACAGTGAATTCCAGATCCTAACCACTAACTGTGTGAAAATATTTTCCTCATGTTGGCATTGCTATTTTTAAAACCAAATACATTAAATCTCAACCCATCCGTTCTTGATCGTTTGCCGAGTGGGAACAGTTTTTCCCTACCTACTCTGTCCAGACCCCTCATGATTTTGAAAGGTTTAGATAAGATAGAGACAAGGAAAAACTGTTCCCATTAACTGATGAAACACGGACCAGGGAACACAGATGGAAGGTTTTGGGTAAGAGATGCAGGGGGAATATGAGGAAGAGTTTTTTTACACAGTGGATGGTAATGAGCTGGAACTCATTGCCCATGAAGGTGGTGGAAGCCGAGACAATCAATGATTTAGGAACATAGGACCATAAGAGCAGGAGTAGGCCATTCAGTCCATCCAGCCTGACCTGCCATTCAATATGATCGTGGCTCATCATCCACTTCAATGCCTTTTCCCCACACTATCCTCATATCCTTTTATCTCATTGATATTTAGAAATGTGTCAATCTCTGCTTTAAACATAAACAATGACTGAGCTTCCACAGCCCTCTGGGGTAGAGAATTCCAAACATTCACAACCCTCTGAGTAGTGAAATGTTTCCTCATCTCTGTCCTAAGTGGCTTCCCACTTATTTTGAAATTGTGTCTGCTAATTCTAGATTCCCCAACCAGGGGTAACATCTTAGCTGCATCTGCCCTGTCTATCTCCTAAAGTATTTTGTAGGTTTCAATGAGATCACCTCTTATTCTTCGAAACTCTAGAGAATAGTTTTCCCAATCTCTCTTCATAGGACAGTCCCGCCATCCCAGGAACAAGTCTGATGAACCGTCGTTGCACTCCCTCTATGGCAATAATATCCTTCCTACGAGCGGCACAGTGGCACAGTGGTTAGCACCGTAGCCTCACAGCTCCAGGGACCCGGGTTCGATTCTGGGTACTGCCTGTGTGGAGTTTGCAAGTTCTCCCTGTGTTTGCGTGGGTTTTAGCCGGGTGCTCCGGTTTCCTCCCACATCCAAAGACTTGCAGGTGATAGGTAAATTGGCCATTGTAAATTGCCCCTAGTGTAGGGAGGTGATAGGGAATATGGGATTGCTGTCGGGTTAGTATAAATGGGTGGTTGTTGGTTGGCACAGATTCGGTGGGCCGAAGGGCCAGTTTCAGTGCTGTATCTCTAAAGTAAGGGGACTAAAACTGCGCACAATACTCCAAGTGCGGTCTAACTAAAGTTTTGTACAATTGTAGCAAGCCTTCACTACTCCTGTACTCAAATCCTCTTACGATAAAGGCTAACATGCCATTAACCTTTGTAATTGTTTGCTGCACCTGCATGTTAGCTTTCAGTGACTTATTGGCAAGGACACCCAGGACGCTTTGTACATCTACACTTCCTAATTCATCATTTAGGAAATACTCTTCACATCTATTCCTCCTACCAAAGTGGATTACCTTACATTTTTCAATATTATATTCCACCTAACATGTTCTTGCCCAATCACTGAGTCTGAACAATTCCCGTTGAAGCGGCTTTGCATCTTCCTCACTGTACACATTCCCACCTAGTTTTGTGTCAGACGCAAACTTGGAAATATTACATTTGGTCCACACATCCAAATCATTGAAATATATTGTGAACAGCTGAGGCCCAATCTCTGATCCCTGCAGTAACCCACTAGTCATAGCATGCCAACGCGAAAATGATCCGTTTATTCCTACTCACTGTTTCCAATCTGTTAACCAATCCTTAATCCATGCCAGTATATTACCTCCTACACCATGTATTTTAATTTTGCAAAGCAAGCTCCTTTGGGGGTTCTACAAACCTTCTGAAAATACAAGTATACTATGTCTGCCAACTCCTCTTAATCAATTCTGTTGTTATAATCCTCAAAAACTCCAACAGGTTCGTCAAACATGATTTCCCATTCATAAATCCATGTTAACTACACCCAATCAGATCATTATTATCCAAATGTCCATTTATAACATCATTTAGAATTGATTATAGCAGGTTCCCAACGATTAATGTAAGGCTAACATGTCTGTAATTCCCTGTTTTCGCTCTCCCTCCCTTCTTATATAGTGGGCTGACATTTGCATCCTTCCAATCTGCAGGAACCGCTCCGGAATCTACAAAATTTTTGAAGATGATCAGCAATGCATCCACTATCTACATAGCTATCTCGTCAACACTCTGGGACGTAGAATATCAGGTGCTGGGGACATAGCAACCTTCAGCCCCATTAATTTCTCCAATACAACCTTCTTAGTAATACTAACTTCCTTTAATTCATTGCAGTTCTGAAGAAGGGTCACTGACCTGAAACGTTAACTCTGCTTCTCTCTACACAGATGCTGCCAGACCTGCTGAGTGTTTCCAGCATTTCTTGTTTTTATTCAAGATTTCCAGAATCCACAGTATTTTACTTTTAATTTCCTTCAATTCATCATTCCCCCAATCCCTTGGATCTCTAATTCTGGGAGATTTCTTATATGTGTCTCGGTGAAGACAGACACAAAATAATCATTTAGCTTCTCTGCAATTTCGCTGCTCCCATTATAAATTCTACTGACACTGCCTGTGATGGACTCATATTTGTCTTAGCCAAATGTTTCCTTTTTACGTACCTGTAGAAGCTTTTTACAGTCCGTTTTTATATTTTTCCAGCTAACATTCATATTTTATTCACCCTTTCTTTAGCAGTTTCTTCATTCTCCTTTGGTGTATTCTAAAATCCTCCCAATTCTCAGGTTTACTACAATTTATGGCAACTTTATTGTCCTTTAATAGAGTCATAGCGTCATAGAGAGATACAGATACGGCCCTTCGGCCCACCGAGTCTGTGCCTGCCAACAAACACCCATTTATATTAATCTGACATTAATCCCATATACCTTACCACATTCCCACCATTCTCCTACCACCTACCTACACTAGGGGCAATTTACAATGGCCAATTTACCAAGCAACCTGCAAGTCATTGGTTGTAGGAGGAAACTGAAGCACTCAGCTGAAACCTACGTGGTTACAGTAGAACTTGCAAACTCCACTTAGGCAGTACCAAGAACTGAACCCGGGTTGCTGGAGCTGTGAAGCTGCAGTGCTAACCACAGTTTTAATCTTATACAATCCTTAACTTCCTTTGTTGTCCACAGTGGACTGCCTTTACTTTTGGGATTTATGTGCCTGCAAGCAATGTATAGGTGCTGTAAACCATATAATATTTATTTAAAGACTATCGATTGCCTATGTACTATCATACCTTTCAATGTAGTTTCCCAATCCACCTCGGGCAATTTGCCCCTCATACCTTCATAACTTCTTTTGCTCAAATTTAACACCCTGGCTTAAGAGTGAACCACCTTACTTTCAAGCATAATGTAAAATTCTATCACATTATGGTAATTCATCCCTAAAGGTAACTTTACAATACAATTATTAATTATCCTTGTCTCATTACATAATACTAGATCTACAATAGCCTGTTTTCTAGTCGGTTCCTCAACATACTGCTCTAGAAAACCATCCCTAACACACTCTAGAAACTCGTCATTCATAGCATTTGTTCTCATTAGGTTACCCAGTCTATATGAGGATTGAAGTCACCCATGATGACTGTATTGCCCATGTTATATGATTCTCTCATCTCCATTAATGCCATTCCCCACAAAAACACTACTGTTTGATGGCCTACAAACAGCTCCTACCAGTGTTTTCTTCCCCTTGTTGTTTCTTAGCTCCTCCCAAATAGATTCCATATTTTGTTCTTCAGAACTGAGATCCTCCCTTACTAATGTACTGATACCATCCCTTATTATCAGAGCAACATTATGTCCTTTCCCTTTTTGCCTGTCCTTCCTAAAGGTCGAATCTGCTTGCGAATTCAATCCTCAGTCTTGGTCACCCTGTAGCACATTCCGTTATGACAATTGGATCATACTCATTTACCTCTATTTGGGCCTTTAAATCATCTACCCTGTTCTGAATACTGAGTGCATTCAGGTACAGTGCCCATAACCGTGTCTTATTGACATTCTGCATTCTAGTTGATGTTCACCTTTGTTTCACCTACCTTTGAATGTCACCTTCTACTTTTCTACCTCCTGTTACCAGCTTTACTTCCTTCCAATTTGATCCTTCCTCCCAATTTCAAAAGAAAACTGGATGGGTGCTTGAAGGAAGTGACCTTGCAGGGCTACGGGATTGAGTGGGGGAGTAAAACTGACTGAATTGCTCCACAGAGAACCAGCACGGTCTCGATGGGCCTAATTGAATCCTTCTATGTGGTAAGTGACTCTGACTCTATCACTGTCTATGACTGAATGTTGGATATGTCTCCCGTTCCTGCCAGAAAGATCCGGATACATAAAATGTCAATGAAACTGTGACGTTAACAACCACTGACAGCTCCGTCCTCACCCTGGTCTGAGGCTCTAGTCCTCGTTTCAGGAGGTGACATAGCTCTGTGACACATCCTTATTGAAACAGAGTCATCTCACATACTGCTCCAGGCTTAGATGTTGGTAGGAAAAGTGCTCTTGGAAAACCCGGAGTGGGTAGGGCAGAGCCCCCTCCTCCTCCTTCGTTACAGAGCTTCCTCTCTCTGCAGCTTCTGCTCCATTTGTTGGTGATGTTACAGAGCCAGAGACACTGTAACTACAGTCCCCATACCTCGTCCAGAGTTGGGGCACAAAATCCTCTGTCCTCCCTGAATGTTTGCAGCAGCTCACAACCCAACCTCCAGGAAACCATCCACAGCACCTTCCACTAACTTTACAAGAGCAGAAGTAAGTCAAAAGCCTATAAGTTGCATGCCTGGTCCGTTTAAATAACACTAGAGGGGGTTCCTGCTGCTGCTGCTGAATGTATGTTCAGCTGAGAATGACTAACACAGGGGTCAGTGAACATATACAGACCAAGTTTCAAAGACGCACATCAAAGCTGTTGGAATGGTACATTGACATCAAATTCAAAACCATCCTCAAATGAACAACACGTACATGGAACGATTGACCTAGAGCCCTGCCCAGCGTGGGGCATTGTGCAGGCCACAGTAGAAGTGCCCATCTGTGCAAATCACACTAACAGCACATACATGGTGCTATTGACCTAGAGCCCTGCATCAAAGCTGCTGGAATAGCAGTTTGACATGACATTCCACAACTCCTCGTGCTACTGGTGCACACAATGTACACCCGGGCTAGAGTACTGCACAGCATGGGACAGTGTGCAGGCCACAGCGGAAATGGCTGGGAGCTCAGCTCATACCCTTTTATAGATCCAGGTTTCCACAATGTGGGCAACAATGCTGCTGTAAGAGCTGAAAATCACCACCAAGAAGAGGTAGAGAGGGAAGGAAATTCACTTTGAAAGGGGACATGGAAATAGACTTGATGGAAGATTTTCAAGAATATGGGAATGGACACGGGAATGGGACTAATTGGATGGGTGAGGCCATGGAGGGATTCAAACACAAGAATAAGAATATTAAAATTAAGGGTGTTGCCAGACCGGGAGCCAATGTAGATCAGTGAGCACAGTTGTGATGGGTGATCGGGATTTGGTGTGAGTTATAACACAGGCAGCAGAGTTCTGGATGGGCTGTGGTTTATAGAAGTTTATAACTGGGAAGGTGACCAGGATACAATTGGAAAAATCAAGTGAATAAAGGCACAGATGAGGGTTTATGCAGCAGATGGGCTGAGGCAGAGGTTGTGATCGGTGATATTACAGAGGTGGTAATAGGCAGGGTTGGTGATGTAGGGAATATGGAGATGAATTCAGCTCAGGTATAAATAGAACATAGATGTTGTAAACAGCCTCGGATATTGGGCAGGGTGGGGTAGGTGATTCACAGATAGGAGATGGAGTTTGTGATGAAGACCAATGGCACTGGCTTCAGTCTTCCCAATATTTACATGACAGAAGACTATTTCAGTGAAACAGGGTTTACAGATCACCTAGCGGGAAATAGAGACTTATCAGGAGCAAAGACAGGACCCAAGATGAAAGATGAATTTACAAGAACTGTAATACAATTAGCAATGGGTTGACAGCTAATAGCTGGAGGTAGAGATTCACCAGCAACAGTAGCAGCAGCAAGAAGGGCAGAGTAAACTACAGGAGCAGTAATGCAATTAAACATGGTTTGTAGAATTAATAGCTGTATCGAGAGACTTACCAGGGACGCCAACAACAGCCAGGATGGGATAGTAAATATATTGAATTATCTCAAGTGCATACAAAATCCGATCGTCTAATGAGTACCAATCCCAATATGTAGAAAGATAGTAAAGATCCGAGGAGAAACTCCTGTCCATTGTTGTAACATTCCAATCTATTGTTCTCAGATTCTGATCCATTGTTGTAACATTCCAATCTATTGTTCTCAGATTCTGATCCATTGCTGTAACATTCCAATCTATTGTTCTCAGATTCTGATCTATCCCTTCCCTCTCTCTGGAGTCACTGATCCCTGTCAGTGCCGAGCGTGATGTTCCCTTTGACGCTATGTGATAACACATTGAAAGAGTCCCTTATTAATAGAAAAGGAAAACCCTCCAGTGACACAATTAGGGCCCATGGAGACTGACATTAATTACAGTTACTGAACAAATAGGTTTAGTTAACCCTTTTCATTTCAACACCTTTTGTACCACAATCAACGATAACATTTGCCCAGTCTGAATGGGATGTATGAGGGTTGCTGAGGGAGGGAAAGGTGGGAATAGCAGATTCACAGGCCAGAATCTTCCAATACTCCTTGGATATGTGATTCGTGACAGAGGACTGGAGGGTTGACAATGTTGCACCCTGATTAAAAAAGGAGAGGTGGAGTAAACTCTGTATTTACTGTCACTGATGGGGAAATTTCTAGAGTTCACATCCCAGGACAAACGTATTTGATGCTGGAGAAAAGAAAAAAAAAACATGGACAACAAATGGCCAGCAGGAAGTATATGGTAAGACAAGTCATGTCTAGTAAATGTCAAAAACAACAACTTATATTTATATAGTGCCTTTAATGTAATAAAACATCACAAGATGCTTCACAGGAGCATTATGAAGCAACGTAAGACACAGAGACACAACAGGAGATATGAGGTCAGATGACCAACAGCTTGGTCAAAGAGGAAGTTTTTATGTAGTATCTTAAGGGAGGAATGTGATGTAGCGTGTCAGTGAAAGTGGGATACTGGCAATCTCACCAGAGGCGCAGGCTCATTCCCGGGGGACATGGGTTCAAATCCCACCATAGCAGAAGGTGGAATTTAAAATTCAATTATGTAATGCATTCAATTGATGAATAAAAACTGGAATTGAAATCTGGACTTAATAATGTTGCCATGAAGCCATCATCGATTTTTATAACAATCTATCTGGTCCATTAATGTCCTTTAGGGAAGGAGATCTACCATCCTTATCTGTTCTGGTCTCCATGTAACTCAATGTGGTTCACTTTTAACTGTCCTCTGAAATAGTCTAGCAAGCCACTCGGTGTCAAGAATAATTATGGATGGACAATAAAGATGTAGGAATGGTATTCCAGAGATTTTCATAAGGGTCGTTAACTAGTCTAGGACATAACTCTGGACACAGGTCTTTGTGTCTACATTCCTGGCAACGATAATGTGAAGCCTCATGTCCACATATATAAACAAATGTTGTTTATAAACTGTCTAGGACATAACTCTGGACACAGGTCTTTGTGTCTACATTCCTGGCAATGATAATGTGAAGCCACATGTCCACATATATAAACAAATGTTGTTTATAAACTGTCTAGGACATAACTCTGGACACAGGTATTTGTGCCTACATTCCTGGCAATGATAATGTGAAGCCTCATGTCCACATATATAAACAAATGTTGTTTATAAACTGTCATCTTTTTGATTGGTTACTCTATGGTTCAAACATGAGAATTACATGAAAGAATGACACAGCACTCAAAGTTCAAATTAAACACCAATGACTCTACTAGATTCAATAGGAATACTACTAGTTAACAATTATACAAAATACCCATTCACAATACACCAATTAGTCACAAACATGTTACAAGGAGTCATGCATACATGATAACCCAGTGAGCATTTCCCTCCCTGCTAATCGTTCTGTCGCTGACCAATCTCCTCGACCTTATCACAGAATCACTATTTCCAATGATTTTGCACCTTTCATATCAAGGTGGGCTGAATGTTTCACTGACAAGATCACACTGTCCTATCAAAATCCACCGTAGGCTACAATTGTCCAATGAGATGTCTAATTCTTTGTTCAGACGATGATATGAGATACTGCCTTGCTGGTGAGCATGTGTTTACATTTCCTTCAGTAATTTCATCACCCCTTGTGGATGTTACAGATGCATCAGGATTGTTATCAGAACAAAAAATAGCAGATTTCATTCCTGGTCACAGACACATTTTGAACCACAGGACAATTAAACAATCCAAATCCCTTACATTCCTGGCGTCTTACAAACTGTTACTTCGAGAATTTCTAGTTTATTTGCATTTCAAAACAAGACATTGTAAAGGAATTCATAGAGTCAAGGCAGCTGGAATCTAGAGGCCCCTCCCCCCCCCCCCACCCCCCACTGAACGATAAAGACAATGACTTAAACCAGGCTCAAAGTACCATCATGGAAGGGTAGTTAGTTAATGACTGACCAATCAAATGAACAGAAATGGCCTTTTACCTAATATGGAACAGAACCAAGCTGGGAAATGTGTATAAATTAAGAGCTTGTAAGACCCCAAAAGCGCACATCATCATCAGGAAGAAGACAGAAGATAGACTCCAATGAAGAGACAAGGTTCCACAGTTAACCGGAGGTTGAGGACCGGGTGTTCCATTGTGAACACAACTGCTGACCACTTCCCTTTGCTCAGTATCACCATGTTCTGCTTATTGTGCAGAACTTCATTCAGTCTGTGAAGCTTGTGAAAGCAGCCTCGTACACATGTAGTTTTATAGCTAGTCTGAGCTGCAAGTCCCTTTTAGATCTGATCTCCCAACATAGACTGTCATTGTAATTGACCTAAGTCTGACAATTACATTCAATCAAACCCCAGATCTTACAAGTGGTGCTGAAACCCGGGACTTTGACTACAATGCAAACCAAGGGTGTTGTAGCAAAGTTTTGCAAACATAGGAATATTCGTTTGACCAGTGAAAATTCTTGCAGGGATAAACTCTTTTGAGGGACGGCAGATTATACTGACCCAGTGATGTCTCTTTAAATGCACATTATGTCACAAAAAGACAATGGGAAGAAGGGTCTCTGGGAAACATATGAGGAAGAGTTATGCACTAAGTGTAATATGGACAATATCCAGTCCCTGTTAGGAGACTGTCGATGGAAGCATGCACACGTTCCTTTTAAAATATAGTGAAGTTTATCCAGGTACACGTCTTGGCTAAACATCAGAAGGGTGAAAAGGCTTTAAATCTGACTCCATATCCAGCATCACACCGTGCACAGTGCGATGAGGAAGTGATACAGTCACAGGTGAGAGAAATGGTAGCTCAAAGTGAACAGACCCAGCAGCAGCAGCAGACACAGCTACATGAGTTACACAATAAGCTAGTGTACTTTACTGTCACTATACAACAACAGACACTTAATGCAGTACAGGCTTGTGCAGTTCAGCAGCAGTTAGAGTTAGCAGAGAAACATACTGTCACTGTCACACAGGATAATGTCCAGTGACCCAGAAGTTAGAGGAATCTAGAGGTGTCCTTAGGGAGTTACAGGAGTGACCCCACCGGAAGACAGAGCATGCACAGTGCAGGTCCAACTTTCAGTGATTGCAAACCCAGAGGGAAAGCAGCTCCCAGGCGGGTGTAGCAGCCGTCACAAAAAGCAAAGTATCACACAGGTGGTACTAAAACTGAGCAGGAGGCCTCAGATGTGGACAATGTTGGAGCGGGAGAACGTTTACCAATCCGTCCCGTTAAGGTAACCTCCTTGGCAGGCTGTCCCGTTAATGTGGTGACAACACCGAATGGAACAGTCTGTTACTCTCAATCCCACCAAGTCACGTGTGAGATTGAGATAGAAAAGGAAAGGAAATCTTTCGGAGCCACAGTAAGGCTGAAACACTGTCTGAGGAGAACAGGAGGAAAAGCTTGTGTTTGAGTAAGTGGGTCTGTTTTTGTATTTGAAGTTTCCTGTTTGATTTCTTTGTCTGTCTCAGCCAGTGTCTATTACGGTCAGTTACGTCTGGTCCTGCATGCTGTCTGAATGTAGTTGGTTGTTTAACATGTGTGTATAGTTATATTTTAAATTGGTGTGAGTGGGGAGGACAAAAGTTTTGATAACATGGATGTTGGAGTGTTAAATAGCAATTGCTTTCTGCTGGGAAGGAGACAGAGAGAAAGAGAGACAGAGAGAGAGAGAGAGAGTGAGAGAGGGAGCGTGTGAGTGAGAGAGAGAGAGAGAGGTGTTCCTCCAGGGGGCATAATGAGTAATGACACTCAGGGACAGAGGAAATGTGAGCTCTGGCACTTTGATTGTTCCTGTAGGTAAAAACCTTGAAAACCCTCTTTCCACCTCCTGCCGCTATGGGTGTGGATGACACGGACTGAAGTTCCTGTCTTTAACCGGGATCTATTCAGAATCTGGCACACTTGAGGCCTTCCACCATCGGTGGATACCGCAGGGGCTGGGATACAAAGAACAAAGATGCATCAGTAATGCCGAGAATGGCATTTTAATTTGAGCATTTGGTTTATTTATCTATTTTAATAAAATTATTTTAAAATTTATATAAAGGGGACCTGGGGAATAAAGTACCCATCGACAAAAATACAAAAGGGGCCTGAGGTATAAAGGCCAGCTTTAAAACAAACGGGGTTAGATCCAGAGTAAATCTCCCTCTACACAGTGGAGGGTTTGGAGGTAGAAACAGAGATGTCTAATGAGACCGAGGTCTCTGAACCTCCTCACCTCTCCATGAATAAGAGAAGGAGGCGTCCCTTCACTGCAGATTGCCGAGAGGAACAGGGTCTGTCTCCTGGTTGGTCCTCGGACTCCCTGCGCTACCAGTACCATTGGAGCTCGAGGCCTAAGTTGCAGCTTTTTATCCCACAAAATGGACTGGGTACAGAAGCCTCTGTACCTTTCACAACACGCGAGGTTGGGGGGTGGGGGGGGTAGTGGTGAAGCTCCCCTCCCCTGATGGGGGAGACTGTGGATCCACCAGGAGAAAACATTCCATCTCCCACTGGGTCCGGTGTCCTGGGTGGGGCTGAGACCTGTGAGGGTCAACGCTCTCGGCCACCTGTTCCTGCCATCCAGGATGGATCCGCCCTGGAGGTTGATTTGAATAATGTTAACAGTGCCCTGTCTGCTGGTATTGTGGCGCTGGCAGGGTGGGAGATGGCCTCCTCTCTCTACCTCGGGTCCCGCTCCGGCTGGATTTCCAGTGTCGAGACACAACTGCCTCCCCCTAGGCTGATCACAAGCCCGGGGACGGAGGGGGAGAGGGTGTCCTGAACCACAGGCACTCATATTCCTAGTTTCCCCAGAGGAATCTAGGAATGACTCCTCCACCATCGATCCTGCGGGTTCGATCATGAGGGAGGTGAGACTAGCTGTCGTGGCCTGGATTTCCACTCCACAGAGTGTGGTGGATGAGTAGGCCACGGGCGGTGACGGCACGGAGGAGGATGGGGACTCGGTGTGGGGCACGGAGGACGACCTTGAATCCATTGCCATTGAGGCGGTGCACTCCCTCATGCCTCCTACCGAGTCTCCTCTCATGCCCATTGCAGAACTCCGGGACTTCATTGCTGCTTGCAGGGATTGTCACAATAAAGTTCAGCTGGCCCTTGACCAGTGTGTGGAGCTGGCGCTGATCATCAGGTCTGTCCGTCTTGCCCTCAAGGTGGGTGGTAAATGTGAAAAAGATCGTGCGATGTCTGTTCAAAGTGTCCTCTCTGGATTGCTGGGGGAGTGGAAGGCGATGAGCAGTTCCACTCTCTCCTCACAGTAAGGTATTGGTGACAGGATGGTGGTATTGTTGACATGAAGATATCCATAGCCAGACTCAACATCAACAGGAGCAGGGGGCGTCTCTCAGCCGTTTTCAGTCTCACAGTCCTCAGGGAAGGGAGATATGCGATGAGCTTTCTGCAGGAAACCCACATTGGGAGACGATGCTACCTGGCTCCTGGAGTGGCAGGGTGACTTGCTGGATCAACTCCCTCGACTTGGTGGTCGCCTGGTGGAATCTCCATCCCAACTCCAGTGCCCTCATCAGGAGGCCTCAGGAGGAGAGTTCCGAATTGACCGACTCTACATTTCACAGACATACGCCTCCTGCATCTTGGTGGCCTTCATGTGGCTGGTGCCGTGCTCAGACTACCGCCTGGTGTGGGCGGAGTTAACTCCACTCTGCACACGGGAGGGTACCGTGTACTGGCACTTATTACAACTGGCTGCTGGAGGACGAGCGATTCCATGACTCATTCCGTCGATCTGGGCCGGCTGGAGAAGGAAGCAGGGGGGCGTCCTCTCCCTGAGTCTATGGCGGGATGTGGCAAGCCTCACATCCATGTCTTCTGACAGAAGTAAGCAAAGGGGTCGACCAAGAGGCGGGAAACCGAGAATGGCCCCTAGAGAGGGAGGTGCGCGACTTGGAGTCCCATCTCAATCAGGCCATCACAGACCCCACGCTGTGACAGGTGTGCAAAGAGAAGAAGGGCGCGCTGAGGGACCTGCAATTCATATCGTCCCGAGGCGCATATTTAAGGTCGCAGATCCAGATCCTGGAAGATTTGGACCACACCTCACCTTTCTTCTACTCACTGGAAAAATGGCCGGGGGTCCATAAGCAGCTCGTTGAGCTGCTGGCAGATGACGGATCCTCCATCACGGATCCGGAGGGAATGGGCTTCCTGGACCGTACCTATTACAGTGTGTTGTTTTCTCTGAACCCCTCCAGCGAGGACACGTGCAGAGTTTTATAGGAGGACCTGCTGAAGGTCAGCCCGGAGGCTGCCAAAGGATTGGAGTCTCCGCTCACATTGGCGGAGCTGTACGGTGCCCTCCACCATTTCTCAAGGAGCAAATCGCTGTGGCAGGATGAGCTGACCGTGGAGTTTGGCAGCGTGTTCCTGGACGTCCTGGGGGACAAATACATGCGGGTCCTGGGGGAAAGCCTGACGACCCGTGAGGTGCCCCTCTCGTGGCACAGGGTGGTTGTCATCCTGTTACTGAAGAGGGGTGATCTCTGCTTGCTTACGAACTGGTGTCTGGTCTCCCTCCTTAACACGGATTATAAGATCTACCCCGTCCAGGAATTCCCAACACAAAGAGAGAAGCATCTCGTGAGACACTGTAACTACAGTCCCCAAACCTCGTCCAGAGTTGGGTCACCAAATCCTCTGTCCTCCCTGACTGTTTGCAGCAGCTCACAACACAGCCTCCAGAAAACCATCCACAGCACCTCCACCAACTTTATAATAGCAGAAGTAAGTCAAAAACCCCTCACCTTTAAGCTGGATGCCTGGTCATTTTCAATAGCACTGGAGGGGGTTCCTTGTGCTGCTGAATGTATGTTCAGCTGAGAGAGACTGACACAGGCAGTCAGTGGATAAGCACAGACCAAGTTTGAAAGACGTATATCAAAGCTGCCGGAATGGCTGATTGACACCATATTCAGACCCCTCCTCATGCTACAGACACACACACACGTTACACCCAGGCTGGCACCCCGGCCAGCCTGGGTGTCCTGTACAATGTACTGGATGTGACTGGCAGTGCAGCTCACACCATGTTATGGATCCAAACTTCCACAGCACCAGTGGAGCTGGAGAGATGAAATGTGTGGTCAGTTTCAGGAATATTGGAAATGGACAGGGGATTGGGATAATCAGAGGGGTGAGGCCATGGAGGGATTTGATCATACGAGTGGGAATATTAAAATTGAGGTGTTACTGGACTAAGAGACAAAGTAGGCCAGTGAGCACAGGAATGTTGGGTGAACAGAATTTGGTGTAAATTAGAAGAATGCAGCAGAGTTTTGGATGACCACAAGGTTACAGAGAGTAGAATGTGGGAGAGCAGCCAGGAGTGTGTTAGAATAGTCAAGTCTCGAGGTAACAAAGGCATGGATGAGGGTTTCAGCAAAAGCTGAGACCATCCAGTGTCTACACCTGTCCACCTCAAAGACTGCCCTGTGTCCTATCCTCAGGCTGGTGGGGTATCAATGGACCCTCATCCAGTGTCTACCCCTGTCCATCTCAAAGACTGCCCTGTGTCCTATCCTCAGGCTGGTGGGGTATCAATGGACCCTCATCCAGTGTCTACCCCTGTCCACCTCAAAGACTGCCCTGTGTCCTATCCTCAGGCTGGTGGGGTATCAATGGACCCTCATCCAGTGTCTACCCTTGTCCACCTCAAAGACTGCCCTGTGTCCTATCCTCAGACTGGTGGGGTATCAATGGACACTCATCCAGTGTCTACCGCTGTCCATCTCAAAGACTGCCCTGTGTCCTATTCTCAGGCTGGTGGGGTATCAATGGACCCTCATCCAGTGTCTACCCCTATCCATCTCAAAGACTGCCCTGTGTCCTAACCTCAGACTGGTGGGGTATCAGCGGACCCTCATCCAGTGTCTACCCCTGTCCATCTCAAAGACTGCCCTGTGTCCTAACCTCAGACTGGTGGGGTATCAGTGGACCCTCATCCAGTGTCTACCCCTGTCCATCTCAAAGACTGCCCTGTGTCCTATCCTCAGGCTGATAGGGTATCAGTGGACCCTCATCCCTCGATTTGCAGAGACTGTGCCTCCTCTTTATGGACTACCTAATGATGGCGATGACCAGATTTAACCCGGTTGGACTGAAGAGATCACGGAAGCAGTAATACAATTGAAGAAATCTGTAGCACAACGTGTCTTATCTCACCTAACCCTGACAATACTTTCCACATGGAGTTGGGGGACACAGTGAAAAGCCTGACTGCTGACCTATGTAGAGAAAACCAGGAGAAACTACTCCCCATTGTGAATGATCCAGAATTGTGTGTGGGTCTGAACTGATTTACTCTGTTTGTGAAGGACATTTATTAACCACATTCTGGGACATCAAATATTTCACTTACATCACGGGGTTCAACAGGGTGATACTGCCCAGTCCATTATAAACTTTCCCATTACAGGAAAGCAGTAATAATAGTATTCCGCTGTCAGAGAGTCGTGGTCATTTCAGCAGGGAATGAGACCATTCGGCCCATCGAGTCCATGCCAGCTCTTTGTAGATAAATCCAGTCAGTCTCATTCCCCAGCTCTGTCTCCATGTTCCTGCAAGTTTATTTCCCTCAATTGTTCATCCAATATCCTTCTGAAATCATTCACCATCTCTGTTTCCACCACCCTCGTAGGCAGTGATTTCCAGGCCTTTCCCACTCGCTGTGTAAAAATGTTGTACCTCACATCCTTCGTATCACTTGTCCACAACCTGAACTCTAGTCCTTGCACCATTAACTCATGGGAACATATTTTCCTGTCTACATTATCCAAACATGTTACCATCTTATATACCTCTATCAAATCTCCTCTTAATCTCCTGCACTCCATGGAAAACAATCCCAGCTTTTCCAAACTAACCTTGTAGCTGAAATCCTCCATCCCTGGAACCATTCTGGAAAATCTCCTCTACACCCTGTCAAGGACCCTCAGATCCTTCCTAAAGTGTGGTGAACAGAACTGGATGCAGTCCTCCAGTTGGGGCATAACGAGAGCTTCATAAAGTTACAGCATGACTTTACTTATTCTGTACTCACTACCTCTATTTACGAATCCAAAGATCTCATATGCTTTACGAACGACTCTCTTAATATGTCCTGTCACCTTTAAGTATCTATGTACATCAAACCTATGTCCTTCTGTCTCTGCACACTCTTGAGAACTGTGCCATTAAGTGTACACTGCCTCAACCTGTTACTTCTGATATAATGTATCACCTCACACTTGTCTATATTAAATTCCATCTGCCTCTTGGCTGCTCATTCTGCTAGTTTATCTATGTCCTGTTACATTGATCGGTATCAACCTCACTGTCTGCTGCGCCTCTAAGTTTGTCATTATCAGCAAATTTTGAAATATTGCTCTGTATTCCAATCTCCAAATTATTTCTACATATCATAAAAAAAGCAGTGGTCCTAGCACTGACCCTTGGGGAACACCACTGTCTACCTTCCTCCAGTCTGAAAAACAACTATTTAGCACAACTCACTGTTATCTTTCATCAAGCCAGTTTCTGTATTATCCAGTTCCGAAGAAGGGTCGCTGACCCGGAACGTTAACTCTGCTTCTCTTTCCACAGATGCTGCCAGACCTGCTGAGTGATTCCAGCATTTCTTGTTTTTGTTTCAGATTTCCAGCATCCGCAGTATTTTGCTTTTATTCTGTATTATCCAAGCTGTCCCACCCTCCTATTCCATGATCATCAATTAACTGTCCAGCTGTCACTAACAGACTGTGAAAGAAACTACAAGTTCAGATTACAATTAAGTGAAATGCTAAATATAAAAAATAACTAAATTTTGGAAAGAGATCAACTCAAAATTCAGTCACTCATTAACTTTACTGCATCTAGCACTCTGTACAAGCCGTACTCCCTAAATCTGGACTCTGTGCAACTTACTGCATTTAGAGTTTAGGGAGAGAATTCCAGGGCTTAGGGATGACAACAGAAAGTGCCGGAAATACTCAGCAAGTCTGGCAGCATCTGTGTAGAGAGAAATAGAGTTAATGTTTCAGATCTGTGACCATTCATCAGAACTGGTAAACGTTAGAAATGTAACAGTCTTTGAGCAACTGAAAGAGGAGAAGGGGAAGAAGAAGAAGGAAGGACAGTCATGGGACAGAGAGGGGAGAGATTAAATGACAGACTGTCACATTTCTAACGTTTACCAGTTCCGATGAAGGGTCATAGATCTGAAACATTAAATCTGTTTCTCTCTATACAGATGCTTCCAGACTTGCTAAGTATTTCCAACACTTTATGTTCTCATTTCAGAGTTCCAGCATCGGCAGTATTTTGTTTTTATTTTCATGTTTAATTCACTGCCACCTCTCCTCCAGGAATGCCTACCTTGAAGAAGTTCTGCTCTTCGCTTCCAGAGCTTAGGTCCTCGGCAGCTCAAGGCACGGCTACCAATGGTAGAGTAATTAAAATGGGGGATGCTCAAGAGGCCAGAATTAGATGCGTGCTGATATAGGGAGCTGTGAGGCAATGAGGGATTAGAAAAGAAGGCTAAGAGTTTTAAAATTGAGGTGTTACTGACCAGGATCCAATGTAGGTCAGTGAGTACAGGGTGTGATGGGTAAACAGGACTTGGTGTGAGTTAGGACATGGACAGCACTGTTTTGGATCACCTCAAGTTTATAGAGGGTAGAATGTGGGAGACCAGCCAGGAGTGTGCTGGAATAGTCAAGTCTACAGGTAACACAGGCAAGGGGAAGTGTTTCATCAGCAGAACAGCTGAGAGAGGGGCAACGTTGTGTGATGATACAGAGGTGGAAATAGTCAATTTTAGTGACAGCGTGAATATTTGACAGGAATATCATCGCAGGGTCAACAATGACAGCAGCTTGTGAACAGTTTGGTTTAGTCTCAGACAGTTGTCAAGGAGAGGGATGGAGTATGTAGCGAGGGAGGGTTTGATGTGGGGTTTGAAAACATTGGCTTCAGTCTTCCTAATATTTAATTGACATGGCAGATGTGTGAGGTGGTACGTTGTGGGAATATTTTACTATATTATTTGTTCATGGGATGTGGGTGTCGCTGACTCGACCAGCATTTATTGTCCATCCATAATTGCCCTTGCGAAGGTGATGGTGAGCTGCATGCGGATGCATGAGGAGAGATAATATAAGCTAAATGGTTCCACTTTACAAGTGGTGAGAATAAAAGAGAGACCTGGGGTGTTTGTGTGCAATCTT